>NC_047054.1:35621831-35624331 GCF_011762595.2 Tursiops truncatus | reverse complement strand
CTCTCTCTCTCTCTCTCTCTCTCTCTCTCTCTGTCTCTTGCTCTCTCTCTCTCTCTCTCTCTCTCTCTCTCTCGCGCGCGCGCGCGCGCGCTCGCTCTCGCTCTCGCCCTCGCTCTCGCTCTCGCTCTCGCCCTCGCTCTCGCTCTCGCCCTCGCTCTCGCTCTCGCGCTCTCCCCCACCCCTGCTCTTCCTCCCCCACTTTATCTCTTTCTTCCCGCCTCCTCTCTTTCTTTCTCTCTGTCTCCCTCTCTGTCTCTCTGCCTCTCGTCTCTCTCTGTCTGTCTCTCTGTCTCTGTCTCTCTCCACCCCCCCCCCCCCCGTCTCTCCCTCCCTGTCCCTCCCTGTCTCTCCCTCCCTGTCTCTCTCTGCCTCCCTGTCTCTCTCTGCCTCCCTCCCTCCCTCCCTCCCTCCCTCCCTCTCTCTTTTTCCTCTCTCTCCCTCTCCTGGCCTCTCCTCCACTTTCTCCCTTCCTCATTTTCTGTCTCCCTCTCCCTCACCCATCCCCACTCCCCCCCATCCCCGGTCATGGGGCATCCTCACTTTCCATGAGAACTCATGGAGATGGAAGGGATGTTGGACTGATGTTCGCGTGCTACCGGATCCCACTCCCACAGGGATAGCTGCTGCACTGCCTTTGGCAGGCCATGGTGGGTGGGGGTGGTGTCTCTTCTTCTGTATCGGTAGACATGATTTGAAGGGGAGGCAGGATGGGCATAGGTCCACTGCCTCACACCAAGGCCCTTTGGGAGCATTTCAGTGAATCGGGACAGAACATGTTTCTCCGTGCGGGGAGGGAACCGGAATAGGGCACCCCGAAATGGACCGCTTTGGCACACAGATGAGTTCGAATTGAAGGCGCTTCAGAAACGACGGGTGGGCGACGAGGACGCTCTGCCGCTCTGCCTCTCCCTCTTCTTCCTGACCTGAAAGGAGGACCAAGGTCTTCCTCGAGAAGAAGCTCAAGCTCAGAGCCCGCCCTTTCGAGTGATTCCTGGCTTGGGCTTCTCCTGCGTGGGGGTCACGGTGCACGCGTTCCTCAGCCGTGGGTCGCTCTCTTCTCGAGCTGTCTTTTGGGGACAGGGGCCTCTCAGGCAAGAACTCAGAAGGATCGTCGAGGGAACGTCGTTTTTCCTCTCCCACGACTGATGAATGCAGACAGACACACAGGAATCTCGCCCCCCGCTTCCACCCCCGCCCCCCACCCCCCACCCCAAGTGAGAGGAGTCGCCGGACATCCTTGGGGTCACACACAGCCAGCCTCCGTGGCTCTTCTATGTTGCCAGGCTCCCTGACCTTCACTGCCCCCGCACGCCCCCAGTGAAGTTGCATCATCGTTCATAGTGTAAATGCTGTGAGAAGATAAGCTTTGCAAAATAAAATTCTCCCTGCCTTTCCTTCCCAAGAACACCATGTACACCTACTGTCATGTGCAGTGCTTATGGACCCACCTGGAGCAGAGGACCCTCTCCGACAGACACCCTCCCCACCCCACCCCACCCCACCCCACCCCACCCCACCCCACCCCCAGGAACTCACTTACTCCGAGTCATCGAGGAGAGGGTGTCTGGTTCCGTGTCTTAAATAGGTGGGCCAATGACACGTCATCTCCTAGTAAGCCATCGGGTTCACCGGTTCGGGTTCGGGTTCGGTGGCATGAAGTACATTTACGTCCTCCTTGAGTTTGACTTTGAAAGTCTTGGGGCCCTGAGTAGGCCGCCCCCAAACGTGCCTCCGTGGCATAGAGAAGTTTTGGAATTAGCCTGACAACACCACGAGAGGGACACTCTGACTCTCTTTTACTTCTCCCCTCTGAAATCAGGAAGAAAATCTCTCACGTGAAAGGGGAGGCGGGCGGGAGGTGTAGACATCATGACGAACTGAACCGCCCTCATGTCTCATGAAATGTTCACGAATCATCTAAGTAGGACTGCTCATAACGAATAGAGGGCATAGGTGTTAACGAGATAAGAATGTTTAAGGGGAACTCTCCCCCCAATCATTGTTTTCCATAGGCCGACTTCAAGACTTTCCAACATCTCTGGTCATCTCTAGGCTTAGAGGTTGGCTAAGTGCCATTGGCAGGGTGAAATCTCAGCGAGTGTCTACATCACCTCCACATAAGATAAAATACTGAAATGTTCATGGCTCCACAAGTCTAAGGGTCTCCCTGCTTTGGACCTTTTACGGAGGAGAGACTGAGCGTGTTTGGTTCCATGCCTAGATAGATCTTGTGCTTTAGGGAAAGAGTGTACTCGGTAGGAACCTAGACTTCTACAAAGTATTCCATGTTCACACTGTTCACTGTGGTTGGCTTCCTTACTTTCACTGACTGACTGAAGGAAAAAAAAAAAAAAAAAAAAAAAAAACAGACAGTGTCCAAGGACGAGGCATTCCAAAGAAGGAGCGGAACGTGTGTGGTCCAAGCTACCTGATGTCGCCATCCTCATGGTAGGAAGAGGACTTTTTTGGGGGAGTGGGGAGGCAAAGTAGAAGATATGCA
>NC_047054.1:35614331-35619331 GCF_011762595.2 Tursiops truncatus | reverse complement strand
CCCAATTTTCTCTTTTCTTTTTTCTTTTTTTTTATTTTTAAAGATGGACATCCATTTGGTAACTTATACCTCTGTCAGCAGGATGGAATCACTGATCTTTTTCTCCCTACCTTCCTTAATTCAGAAACTCTCAGTGAGGCTTCTTATTTCCTTGGCAACCGAGTTATTTGCATACGTTACTTGGAGGCCAAAATTATGTTTCCATAAAACGGGGATACTCACTTGTGGATATGAAGTTCTGGAGCTACTCGTTTCCCTTAGGGTGTTGTTCTTAACCTGAAAACTGGACTGCATCCCGAAGTTTTTTGAGTTCCCTCCAATATCTGGCTACGACTCTCCCCATGAACGTTTGCCATTTTCTCCCACCCTTTTGACTTGGCCTCACTGAGAACTAAAATGGCCCTTTGCCTGAAGCTCTGCAAACGGAAGCTAGAGAACTTGACGAAACGGCCACAACGGCTCCTATGGAAACAATCCTCGTGCCTGTTTCTTTGAGAGCCACTCCGAAATTTGAACCAAACACCCGACGACATCATCAGAGGTGTTTCAGACTTCTAAAGTTGCTTCGACCCTGACATCTAGAAATCTCCTTCACTCACTCACTCACTCACTCACTCACTCACTCACTCACACACACACACAGACACACACACACACACACACACACACACACACACACACACACACACACACAGACCCCTACACACACGAGTCACCAGCTCAGCTTTAATATGTTCCAAGGAACTTTCAGAGGAGGGAACTCTTGGGCTCCAGAGTAGGCCGCCCCAAAATCTGCCTCCATGCTCTATTGATTATTTTGAATTCAAGTGACTTAAGAACCGGCCAGCACAAGAGGGACACACTGGCCCGCCTTTCTGTCCTCCTGCGGAGGAAGATCTCAAGTGAAGACATCTGCTTCCATGCATGTCCATGATTCTCAAATGGTGTAGTGGGGTTTCCTGGGTTAGGAAAAGGAGGGGACATCTTTTGCCTGGAAAAAAAAGGCTTGATTCTCACACAACCTCCTCCCATCCCTTACCTCTCTCCCTCCTTCCCTCCCTGCAGTTTGGAGGGGACAGCCTAAGGGTGGGGAAATTGGGGAAAGAAAAAAGACAAAGCCATTCATTAAAGAGAAGCTCGAGGCAAAGTCAAAGGCTCCGACTTGACCGGAGAGCTTTCTGCATTTGAATGGAGCGATTGAACGAGGCCCTGCCGAATGAATCGTCCGGACCTCCCCTCCCCTCCCCCGCTCCTGGCAAAGGTCAGTCCAGGGGACTTAGGAAGGAGCTCTGGAGAAGGAACGGGGGTGGGGGTGGGGGTGGGGGCGGGACCAACAGACAATAGCCGCTGCCTGCCTGCCTGCCTGCCTGCCTGCCGGGCTGAGGGCTGAGGCCTGAGGCCTGAGGCCTGAGGGCCACCACGCTGGCTCCTGCAACACAATCCCTTCCAGGAAACTGCTGTGATGATTGTTTGGCAGTGAAGGATCAACTCTGAACTCTCTTGGCCTATTTCTGCAAAAGGCCCGAGCCTCAGCTACGACAGATTCTCTGGGTTTCTTGGCACAGGGACTGACCCGCACCCTCCCGTCCTGTCAGATCCTCCTTTGTACACACGCCTCCACTCACTGGAAGGGTTCTTTGGCCTCGTCCAGAAAACGAACACACAAAAAGAAACCCACAAACAAGACTGAAATGATGTGTTGGTAGTTATGGGAAAGAAACCTGCTCCTCTCACACACCTGAGGGCAGGAAGCGAAGGCAGGTTCTCGGCCGGAGGGGGACGGGGTGAACCGAGGTCGGTCAGCGCCCCCCTCCCCCCGCTTCTCTCCCAGGTGACGTGGGCCCCCCTTCCCCGCCTCTCTCTGCGCCCCCCATCCCCATCCCGCCCTGGTTCTGATATTTCACTCGGGAACCTTCTCTAGGCCGGCCGACATGCCAGCTTGCTGTCCTGCCGTTTCATGTCCATCTCTATCAGCCATGTCCAAAAGGCACGGGAAATCATGGACAACAGATAGCGCACCCAGAGTTGTGTGTGTGTGTGTGTGTGTGTGTGTGTGTGTGTGTGTGTGTGTGTGTTGGTGGGGTTTCTGTCTGCGTGTGTGTTTGCTTTTGGTTTGGCTTTTTTTTTTTTTTTCTTCGATAAACTCGCCCCATTTGGGAGTCGGGTGGAACACGGCGGGTGTCTCCTGGCCTGCCGCCCTAACAAACCCCAAAGAGACTCATTTTGGGGTCTCGGCCAGCCAGGTCCCCTTTCTTGGAATTCTGGTTTCATAAATCCGTCTCGTGTCCATGGAATTCTCAGGTCCAGCCATCGACCCTAAGGACGGGGAGGGAAGGTTTTGTCCCGGGGACATCTTCCTTCCTTGCCCGCCTCCTCGGGGTTCCGGACGCTTCGGTATGCTGACGTGCCGTGCCCTCCTCAGCTCCACCCCGACCCCCACCCCAACCCCCCAACCCCCCACCCCCCCGTTTTTGGGAACTCTGTGAACAGGGGTGGTGTTTTTCACAGCCAAACACACTCTCACCGTAGGACCCGGCCCTCGGAGGACTCCTTGCTATGAATGGACCCGAGGTGACGCGGGGAGTCGAACGGCTGAGGTCCACGCAGAAACCTGCACGCGGACCTTGACAGTGGCGGTTTTATTCCTCACTGTCAAGAACTCTCTCGGAGGTGACCGAGACATGTCTTTCAGGAGGTGAATGGACACGTACGTAGCCTGGGGACGAGCCGTAGGTAACATGCTTTCTCGGAAGAGAAAAACCATGGACGGGATGAACAGGTCAGCGGGGTGGTGGTGGATGGTGGATGAATAGGCGGAGGGCAGAGGACGTTTAAGGCAGGGAAACTCTCCAAAGGTAGGATCCTGATGGTATGAAAGCAAACGTTTTGCATAGGGCACTACCTGAGATGGGGTGAATCGAAGGGACCTACCTCTATGGGCCACCACCCCCTCCTCCCCACCATGAAAGCGCCCCAAGCAAGCCTGCTCTTTTTACCCCAGTTGAAGACCCTTGCTAAAGCCAGAAGGCAAAAAATGACCATGAGAAATCTGACCAGCCGTCGCTTGGGACAAGAGTGAGGCCAATGAATCTGGTGAAAAGTTGACAGAGGGGCCTGGGTCCCTCGGCTCGACCCCTTCACGGAGAAGCCAAAGCCTTTTACGCAGGGATGAGCATTGACACACGTAGGTTTCTTCGGCCAGTGCGACGTTCATGAAACACGCTAAAGGAAAATGATCGATCGATGTGTTTGCCGTCTGCCTGAGCGCACGCGATACGAAATAGAAACCGGGGGAGGGGGTGTGTGCTGATGTTCGGGGTCTAATGGGAGAAACCTTGGAGGGTTTTTGCCCTTAGGGTGCCTTGGTCTGGGGTTGACTTGTGTGCGCTGAGAACGAGGGCCGTTATTGAAGACCCTGTGCAGATTTTGGACACCATGATCCATGGAACCCTGAAGTTTTGGAACCTAGAAATCTTTTGGTCTGCATTTGAGTTGGAAATCTTCTCCTTGACAGAAAGAAGCACACAGGAGGAGGAGGAGGAGGAGGAGGAGGAGGAGGACGAGGACGAGGACGAGGACGAGGACGAGGACGAGGACGAGGTGGAGGAGGACGAGGAAGAGGACGACGAGGAGGAGGACGAGGACGGGGACGAGGTGGAGGAGGAGGACGAGGAGGACGAGGAGGACGAGGAGGACGAGGAGGGGAAATGGAACTGCATGATGAGCAGATCAGCTTTTCGATGTCAGCAAGGCACCCGCCGCCCAGTTCTCTGGGTGAACTGTCTTGATCTTGCACATCTCTACCGCCTCCGAAATGTGAACACAGCCTGCGATGGCCTGACTGAGACTAAGGCCAGTGGACTGGATGAGGTAGACCCTGAAACCAAAGGGAAGGAAAAAAAAAAAAAGAAAGAAAGAAAAAACAGAAAAACCAAAACGGAAACAAACAAACAAACAAAAAAAAAAACCCCAAAAAATAACAACGGGGGAGGGGAGGGGGAAGTGGTCTCTTTAAGAATACAAACCGGTGGAAGGGCTCCCTCACCCAAACACTAATTCGCCGTCTCCTTCGGGACCAACACGAATCTTAAAAGTCTTTCCCCACAGATAATAAAAAGCCTTAGCCATCGGAGGAAATAAACGTCACCTATTCCAACGGTTCTTTATAAATAAGCAAGAGAGCGAATTTTCGATTGTACTACCTGCTTCGTGGCTGACTAAAAGTTTTTAAATGAAAGCTATGAAATCTCTGGTCATGTCGATCTCTAGGTAGGTAGGTAGGTAGGTAGGTAGGTAGGTACGTACGTACGTACGCACGCATGAGACAGACCTACAGACATTTTGGAAAAGGACTGGGGAGTGGCCTAGGGCCAAACAGGCCTTGCCAGCTAAAGAACAGAGGCCCTGGGGGCCTGAGTCTCAGACACACACCCGCACACCCACCCACACCCACACCCACACCCCCCCCCCCACCCCACACACACATACGAGGCTCTCGGGAGTAAAAGATTAACTTTACCTCTGTTGACACCACGACTATACCTAGTTGTCCCAAGACGAGGAGCTCCACTGTACATTTAACCCTTATCTGTTCCTGTGCTTTCTTGCAGAAAATTCTCATGTGCTTCTTTCCCCTCGTGGAAGCGCTTGCTATTCCCCATAGGTAGCCACCGTGCAACCAGCTGCTGCAGATCCGAGAATTTGGAGGATTTCTGGAAAGGATCGGTGATCCCGAGACAAACTCTCCCTTCCGTGATCAGAGCAACTCGGGGAGGTGTCTCTCCCCCCCAACCCCCCCCCCGCCCCCCCCACCGCCTTCTCCCTTGTGTACCAGCTATCTCTTTTAATAAAATAATAATAATGATAATGATAATAATAATAATAAAATAAATTTAAAAAAAATGTTTTGCTTGGCTGACCTTAGAGTCTTGTGGAAGCGATCTTCGTTTCTATGGCACTGCTGTGCAAGAATCTGGGAAGGGCCTGGTAACAGGTATGTC
>NC_047054.1:35606831-35609331 GCF_011762595.2 Tursiops truncatus | reverse complement strand
GCGCCCGAACCGGCCCTTGCCACTTGAGCCGCCCGCTTGGGCCTGCGCGCCGGCTCTCGTGTGTGCGCCCGGCTGACCCGACCCGCGGTGCCGCCTCCGGTCTCTGGCTCACCCGAGGGCGGCGGGGCGAGGTGGTGCGTGGGTCTTCTACCCCGTGTGACCCCCCTTCCCCGCCGCAGGCACCCGGTGGTGGCTGAGACGACCCCACCCCGCAGGCTCCGTGCCACGTGTCAGGCGTTCTCCTCGCGGGGTCGTCGGCCACTGTTGCCCGAGAAGGCAAGAGAGAGAGAAGAGGGGGCTGGGTGCCGGCTGAGGCTGAAGCAGGCTCCTCCGGTGAGGGTCCTCGCCGTGCCCCTCCCCCCTCGGGGCCCTCGTGGCCCCTGGCTCTCTGGATTGACTGATCGATGTGGTGATGTCGCGCTCTCCTGGGCCGGGCCTTACGTCGCGCCAGACGAGGGACGGACGTTCTTGGCGAACGGGACCGCTCTTCTCGTTCTGTCCGCGGGCCCCTCGCCTCTCTTGTCACGCCCTGCCGGCCTGCCGAGGGGTGTGTGGGAGGCAGGGGTGGTGGTCTCCGGCCCGGACCTGCGGTCTCCCGCCTCCTGCCTCACGGCGTGGGCGGGGCCGTGGTCCTCGGACGCAGCAGACGCTCTCGCTTCGCCTCCTTGGCGTGTGCCTCGCGGGCGGTCCTCCCCGCGTCGGTGGGGGCCGTCCCGCCGCTGCGCCGCGCGCCCGCTGCCGGCGCGTGAGCGTGACTTGCTCGGTCCTCTGTGGTGCCCCTGGAGCGCTCCAGGTCGTCCCTCAGGCGCGCGAGGCCGAGCGGTGGTGTCGTTCCCTTTTCCCAGCGTGCTCCTCGGGGGTCTCCGCCGCGGTGGTGTGTCCCGTGAGTGGCTCTCTCGGGGGGGTCGAGACGGTAAAGGGCGCGGGGGCTTGCCTCTGTTTCTCTCCCTCGGTGGGGGACGGGGGCCTGCCACCTCGTCGCCATCGTCCTCCCACGGTGTGCCGTGGGGGGGACTGACTTCGTGGCCGGGCCGACGCCGCGTGTGCCGCCGCCCCCCACTTGCGTGTGTGTGGGGAGTCGCACACGGGCGTGGGTGCGATCGCGTTGGGCCGGGGCCTGCGAGAAGGGGGCGTCTGTCGCGCTTCTCGGGCGTGCTCCCCCCTTCCGGAGCCCGGTGGACGAGCCTGGGGGCGGCGGCAGAGGTTGTGCCCCCGAGGCTGTGGCCGCGAACGCTCCAGTGGGCCGTGTGCTTACCCATACCGCAGACCCCCCCACCCCTCCCACGGCCAGTCGTGGACTTGGTGGCTCGTGGAGCGCCTCCGTGGGCCCGAAGGGCACAGACGATGGGTGGGGGATGACGCACCCTCGGTGAGAAAGCCTTCTCTAGCGATCCGAGAGGGAGCCTTGGGGTACCGGACCCCCCAGCCGCTGCCCCTCCCAAGCGTGCAGTGGGCCACGGTGGCCACTGCCAGAGCCACGTTGGGCGGCAGAGGCCCTCGCCCTCGCGGGAGGGCTTGCGCCGGCCCCGCGGTGGGGCCGAGCGCCGCTCTTTGCCTACCGCGGCCCGCGCCTCCCCCCTCTGAGTCGGGGGAGGGTCCCGCCAGGCCGGCGTCCGGCGCGGGGCCGTGTGTGCGCGGGTGCGTGCGCGTGCGGTGACCCGCGCGGTGGCGAGCCCGAGGTGGGGTTCGGGGACGCACGGGCGTCCCGACTCCCCAGTCCCGCAGCCGCGAGGAGCCCGTCGCGCCTGCCCTCGCCGCGAGTCGCGGCCGGGGGCGGTGTGTGGGCACGGTGCGGGTCGCCTCGCTCGGGAGCGTTTCCCTGGGGCGCGAGCCCCGGGGGTCGGACTCAGATGAAGGCGGATGTGGCGAGGACGGGCGGAGGAGGTTGAGTTTGGGCGGACGGGTCCCTCCGTGTCACGCGGGGGGAAACCGTCGCACACGGGCCCCGGCGGCGGGGCCGGGTCGTGGGAGACCCCAGGGTGGCCGGGGCCGGCCGGCGTCCCAGGCGTCGTGGGACCGCCCTCGTGTGTGTGGCGGTGGGACCCCGCGCTCGTTTCCCTGGCGGGCCCGGTCGTGCCTCGGCCCTTCCTGTCCCTGGGCGGGCGCCCCTGCGCCCCTGCCCCGCGGCCCTCGCCGCTGTGTGTGTGCGTGCCGCCCCCTCCCCGTGGCCGCCGGCCCTCCCCGGCCCCCAGCCCTCCGCGCCCCCTTCCCCGTCTGGGATCGAGCCGGCCTCGCCCACGTGAGGGTGTCGCCCGCCCCGGCCGCCGCGGCCGGCGGCGTCCCCGGGCGGAGTGCTCACGGTCCCTGAGGCGGGGGGGAGTCGGGCGCGGCGGCGGAGGCGTGTGGCGGGGCACGTGGGGCGGCCGGTGTGCGCGCGGGAGAGTGTTGTTGTCGCGGGGCTGGCCGCGGCTCGTGGGTGTTTGGCGGTGGTGGGCGCGAGCCCCGCGAGGGGGGGCACCCTGGTTGGGGGGCCGAGGAGGCCAGTCGGCGTCCTGGGTGC
>NC_047054.1:35507329-35511280 GCF_011762595.2 Tursiops truncatus | reverse complement strand
TATTGAAAAAATTAGAGTGTTCAAAGCAGGCCCGAGCCGCCTGGATACGCAGCTAGGAATAATGGAATAGGACCGCGGTTCTATTGTGGTTTTCGGAACTGAGGCCATGATTAAGAGGGACGGCCGGGGGCATTCGTTTATGCGCCGCTAGAGTGAAATTCTTGGACCGGCGCAAGACGGACAGAGCGAAAGCATTTGCCAAGAATGTTTTCATTAATCAAGAACGAAAGTCGAGGTTCGAGACGATCAGATACCGTCGTAGTTCCGACCAAACGATGCCGACTGGCGATGCGGCGGCGTTATTCCCATGAACCCGCCGGGCAGCTTCGGGAAACCAAAGTCTTTGGGTTCGGGGGAGTATGGTTGCCAAAGCTGAAACTTAAAGAATGACGGAAGGGCACCACCAGGAGTGGAGCCTGGCTTTAATTTGACTCAACACGGGAAACCTCACCGGCCGGACACGGACAGGATTGACAGATGATAGCTCTTTCTCGATTCCGTGGGGTGGTGGTGCATGGCCGTTCTTAGTTGGTGGAGCGATTTGTCTGGTTAATTCGATAACGAACGAGACTCTGGCATGCTAACTAGTGACGCGACCCCCGAGCGGTCGGCGTCCCCCAACTTCTTAGAGGACAAGTGGCGTTCAGCCACCGAGATTGAGCAAAACAGGTCTGTGATGCCCTTAGATGTCCGGGGCTGCACGCGCGCTACACTGACTGGCTCGCGTGTGCCTACCCTACGCCGGCAGGCGCGGGTAACCCGTTGAACCCCATTCGTGATGGGGATCGGGGATTGCAATTATTCCCCATGAACGAGGAATTCCCAGTAAGTGCGGGTCATAAGCTTGCGTTGATAAGCCCTGCCCTTTGTACACACCGCCCGTCGTACTACCGATTGATGGTTTAGTGAGGCCCTCGGATCGGCCCCGCCGGGGTCGGCCCACGGCCCTGGCGGAGCGCTGAGAAGACGGTCGAACTTGACTATCTAGAGGAAGTAAAAGTCGTAACAAGGTTTCCGGAGGTGAACCTGCGGAAGGATCATTAACGTGGTCCCGAGGGCGCGGCGGCCGACCCGTCGCCGCTCGCGGACGAGTCTCCCCACCCGTGCGGCGCGGGGCGGGGAAAGGAAGGGGGGAGGGGAGGCGACCGGGAGTCGGGGACCCGGCGCCGCGCGCGCGTGCGTGTGCCGTGCGCGCGGGGGGCGCGGGCGGCCCGTCGGGTCGGTCGGTCGGTGGTCCTCCGCGGTGGGGAGGAGAGCGAGAAGGGGGGTGGCCCGTAAAGGCGGGGGGGTCGGGTCGGCAGGGCGGCTCCACGCCTCCCTCGCCGCGCCCGCCCGTCTGCCCCCTCGCCACGCGCCTCCCGCCACGGGGCGACGCCGTCCCGACCTCCCGGGGTGGCCGCCCGACGCCGGCCCCCGCCACGCCGCGTACCGCGAACGTCGTGGGGCTCTCCCGGCGCGTCTCTCTCCCGCCCGACCTCCCCGCCACGTCGTCCCCTCGAGGTCTGGGTCCGAGGAGGAGGAGGGGTCCGGGGTTTGGCCGGGCCCGGCTCCCACGCGCGCCTCCGTCCCCGTGCCGGTCACGCCCAACCCCGTTCGCGACCCGCCCCACACCCCGCGCGGAGCCTCCGGTGCGTCTCGGGGTTGGGTGGCGCGGCGGTGGCGTGGCGGTGGCGGCTCCCCCTGGGGGGCCGCCCGCCCGCCCGCCCGTCGCCTTCCCGCCGCCGGCCCTGGGCCGGTTCCCCGCCGGTCGGTCGTGGGTCCTCCGCTCCGTGCCCTACGCCCCCTCGGCGGGCGCCTCTTTTACCTGTGTCCCGAGCCCCGGGACCTCGCCTCCCTCGTCGTCCGTCCGGCTCTCTCTCGCTCTCTCTCTCTCTTTCGCGCCCTCCCTCCCGTTGCGCCCCTGCCCGCGCTCGCCACCCGCTTCCCGTTCGAAGCTCCCCTTACGCCCTCGGTGGCGACAAGGGGTGCCCCGGGAAACGCGGCGCGGGCCGGGCTAGGGCCGCGGGGGCGGGCGTTTGGGGTTCAGGAGCAGAGAGGGCCGCGTCCGGCGCGAGCGTGGGGAAGGTCTCCGCCCGGTTTCGGGGACACGGGTGTGGGGGCGTTCGTCGGGCGGTGGCCGTGGTGTCTTCGTGTGGCGGTCGGCCCGGCCCCCCGGCCGGGGTCCCGCGTCACGGGCCGGTAGCGCCGAGGCCCCCGCGTGTTGCGGGCGGCCGCGGGCGGAGACGGTGTCGGTCGGTGTCGGGGCGGCGGTGAGCGTGGGGGCGCCCCGCGCCCAGCCCCACCCCCCACGCCTCGCCCGCCTCCCCCCTCTCCAGGTACCTAGCGGTCCCGGCGCGGAGGTTTAAAGACCCATGGGGGGTCGCCCGTCCGCCTGGGGTCGGGGCGGTCGGGCCGCGGGGAGTCGGGAGGCCCCTCCCTTCTCCCCCAGGCTCCGCTTCACCCCCCCCCACCACCACCGGCACCTCACCACACACGGGGCCGGGGCGCCGCGCCGCCGCGGCGCCGCCGGTCCACCCCGCCGCGGCCGTCGGGAGGGGGCTACCCGGCGGCCGTGGTGCGGGCCGGGGCCGTGCGCCGCGCGCCTGCGCGCCCCGCGTCCCCTGTGTGTGTGCGTGCGCGCGCACGGTCGGGTTGGGGGGGGCAGGTGGGAAACCCCCCGGGCGCCTGTGGGGTGTCCGAGCCCGCCCCGCCCGCGGGGTCGGTGCCGGGCGCCCCGTGGTGAAAACCCTCCGGCCCCCTCCGGTCTGCTTGTTTTCTGTCTGACTTGGCCGGCCAGAGGCAGCCCCTCCGGGGGAAGGTTCGTGCCACCGGCGGGGACCTCCCCCGCCGGAAAAACCCAGAGAAACCAAAACTCGTACGACTCTTAGCGGTGGATCACTCGGCTCGTGCGTCGATGAAGAACGCAGCTAGCTGCGAGAATTAATGTGAATTGCAGGACACATTGATCATCGACACTTCGAACGCACTTGCGGCCCCGGGTTCCTCCCGGGGCTACGCCTGTCTGAGCGTCGCTTGACGATCAATCGCCCCCCCGGGGTGTGCGTGCGCGCGCGCGCCGCCTTCCCGGGGGTGGCGCGGCTGGGGGTTTGCTCGCAGGGCCGCCGGGGCCCTCCGTCCCCCTAAGTGCAGACGCGGCGCCCCCCGTCCACGGGGGCGCGCTGCCCGCGAGCGGGAAGAGAAGGGGGGAGAGAGAGAGAGAGAGCTCGCGACGAGGCCCTGGCCGCGTGGCCTCCGCGGTCGGTCCCCCTTCGGGAAGCGCCCTCGCGCCGCAAGCGGTCTCTGGGCGCTACCCCCGGGGTGTCGGTGGGCGGGGACGGTCCCGCGCCCCTCGCGGCCGGGGCCGGCGGCGGTGGTTGGGCCGCGTCCGTTCCGCCGTCGTACGCCGCCCGCCCCCGGCGGCGTCCCGGCGAGGTCCGGCCCGCCTCCTCCGCGGGGCCCCGACCCGCGCGTCCGGGGTCCGTGCCCGCCCCCGCCGCCTCGCCTCGCCGTGTCGGGGCGGGCGTCTCGGGCCGAGGCCGAGTCGTGCGTGCGCGGCCGCGCCCCGGGGATGCGTTGCCCCGGCGGCGACCCGCGGGACGCCGCGGCGTCGCCTGCCGCCGCGCGCGTTCCCCCCGGGCTGCGGCCGCGCCGCTCGGCGCTTCGTGCACGCTCCCCGAGCCGGCCGGCGGTGGGCGCCTGTCGGTGGCGGGCGGGGGCGCACGGCGTCGTCCGTCCGTCGCTCGTGGTGGCGGGGCCGTCTCGCGGCTGCGTGGAGGCTGTGTGGCGTCGGCGGCGTGAGGGGTGGAGAGGCGGAGAGCGGAGACGGGGGGAGAGAGAGGGGAGAGCGAGAGAGGGTTGGGAGTCGGTCGGTTCGGTCGGTCGCGGAAGGAGGCGCGGGAGGGAGGGCCCGGCGGTCGGGGGGCGACCGCCGGGTTTTCTCCCCACCGCCTTGCCTTCCGCGCCGCCCGCCGC
>NC_047054.1:35427329-35499829 GCF_011762595.2 Tursiops truncatus | reverse complement strand
ATCCATCAGTTGGAACTTCCAAGAAGGCCACCGAGAGCACGGAGGCTATGGGATCCATGCCTGAGTGAACTCACACCAGAGGGCCCACAACATGAAAATGTGAGCAACCCAGCCGTTGGGACCTCAGAGCATAAGGCCCACAGCCCCATGGGGATGGGAACCTGGCAGGAGTGTCCTTGCACCACTGGGCGCAAATCAGAAAATGTGGGGAGCCCAGAATTTAGGGCCTGACGCCAGAGGGCTCTCATCACCGAGGGGAGAAGGCTACCAGCCGCATCCAACTGACACCAGAGGGACCATGACGCCCAGGCGACGTACGCGAGCCAGGTAGGGTGACCTCACAGCAGAGGGCCCACCTCACAGAAGCGAGAGGTACCCATCCAGCCAGAGACTCTCACCAGAGGGCCCACACCAAGGGGATGGGAACCAGGGAGGAGTTTCTTCACACCAGTGGGGTCACACCATGGAAAGGTGAGGAAACCAGCACATGTGGACTCAAACCAGAGGAACCACATCACCAACACATGTGGACTCAAACCAGAGGAACCACATCACCAAGCGGCTGCGAGTAAGGCAGGCAGGAGTAGCCTCACAACAGAGGGCCCATAGAATAAAAATGGTGAGCATTCCAGCAGTTGGAAACTCTCAGCAGGCGGCCCAGAACACCGAGGCTGTGGGATGCAGGCCGGAATGAACTTACACCAGAGGGCCCACATCATGGAACTGTGAGCAACCCAGCACTTGGGACCTCAGAGCAGAAGGCCAACATCCCCATGGGGATCGGAACCTGGCAGGAGTGTCCTAGCACCACTCGGCGCACATCAGAAAGTGTGGGGAGCCCACAAATTATTGCCTGAGGACAGAGGGCACTAATCACCAAGGAGAGGAGGCTCCCAGCAGGCACCAACAGCCAGGAGAGGGCCCACGTCGCCAAGGAGACGTGTGCCAGCTAGGCAGGAGTGACCTCACAGAAGAGGGCCCACCTCACAGAGGGTGAGGAACCCAGCCAGGATCAGACTCTCACCACAGGGCCCATATTACCACGAGTTTCGGAACCAGGCAGGAGTGTCCTCACTCCAGTGGGGCCACACCAGTGTAAGGTGTGGAACCCAGCACTTGTGGCCTCCAACCAGAAGACCCACATCACCAAGTGGCTGAGAGTGAGGCAGGCAGGAGTAGCCTCACAAGAGAGGGCCCATAGAATAAAAAAGATAAGGAATCCAGCAGTTGGAACCTCCCAGCACATGGTCCAGAGCAGCAAGGCTATGGGATCCAGGCCAGAGTGAACTAACACCAGTGGGCCCACATCATGAAACTGTGAGCAACCCAGCCTTTGGGACCTCAGAGCAGAAGACCCACATTCCAATGGGGATGGGAACCTGGCAGGAGTATCCTCGCAACACTGGGTGTCCATCAGAAAACTTGGGGAACCCAGCAGTTAGTACCTGACCCAAGAGGGCCCCCATCACCCAGGGGAGGAGGCGCCCTGCAGGCTACAACTGCCACCAGAGTGTCCACGTCGCCAGGGAGAGGTGTGCCAACTAGGCAGGAGTGACCTCACAGAAGAGGGCCCACCTCACAGAACGGTGAGGGACCCAGCCAGGATAAGACTCTCAACAGAGGGCCCACATCACCAAGGGAATGGGAACCAGGCAGGAGTGTACTTACACCACTAGGGCCACATCTTCGAAAGTTGAAGAAACCAGCACATGTGGCGTCAATCCAGTGGACCCACATCACAAAGGGGCTAGGAGTGAGGCAGGCATCAGTACCCTCACAACAGATAACCCATAGAATAAAAAAGGTGAGGAATCCAATAGTTCGAACCTCCCAGCAGGCGGCCCCCAGCACCACAGCTATTGGATCGAGGCCGGAGTGAACTCACACCAGAGGGCCCACATCATGAAACTGTGAGCAACCCAGAGGTTGGGACCTCAGAGCAGAACGCCCACTTCCCCATGGGGAAGGGATCCTGGCAGGAGTGCCCTCGTACCACTGGGCGCATATGAGAAAATGTGGGGAGCCCAGGAATTAGGGCCTGACGCCAGAGGGCCCTCATCACTGATGGGAGGAGGAACACAGTAGGCTCCAACTGACACCAGAGGGCCCATGTCCCTAAGGCGAAGTGTGCCATCTAGGCAGGAGTAACCTAACAGTAGAGAGCCCACCTCACAGAACGGTGAAGTACCCATCCAGTATCCGACTCTCACCAGAGGGCCCACATCACCAAAGGGATGGGAACCAGGCAGCAGTGTCCTCACATCAGTGGGGTCACATCATCGAAAGCTGAGGAACAGAAAACATGTGGCCTCAAACAGGAGGACCCACATCAACAAGAGCCCTGGAGTGAGGCAGGCAGGAGTAACCTCACAACAGAGGGTCCATAGAATAAAAAATGTGAGGAATCCAGCAGTTGGAACATCCCAGCTGGCGGCCCAGAGCACCGAGTCTATGAGATCCAGGCTGGAGAGAACTCACACCAGAGAGCCCACATCGTGAAACTGTGAGCAACCCATCAGTTGTGACTTCAGAGCAGTAGGCCCATATCCCCATGGGGATAGGAACCCGGCAGCAGTGTCCTCGCACCCCTGGGCATACATATGAAAAGGTGGGGAGACCAGCACTTAAGACCTGACTCCGGAGTGCCCTCATCACCTAGGGGAGGAGGATCCCAACAGGATCCAACTGACACCAGAAGGCCCACGTCACCAAGGCGACGGGTGTCAGCCAGGCAGGAGTGACCTCACAGCAGAGGGCCCACATCACATAACGGTGAGGAACACAGCCAGGATTAGACGCTCACCAGAGGGCCCACATCACCAACGGAATCGGAACCAGGCAGGAGTGGCCTCACACCAGTGGGGCCACATCATCAAAAGGTGAGGTAGCCAGCACATGTGGTCTCAAACCGGAGGACCCACATCAACAAAGAGCAGGGAGTGAGAAAGGCAGGAGTAGCCTCACAACAGAGGGCCCATAGAATAAAAAAGATGAGTAATCCAGCAGTTGGAACCTCCCATCAGGGGGCCGAGAGCTCCGAGGCTATGGGATCTAGGCTGGAGTGAACTCACAACAGAGGGCCCACATCATGAAACTGTGAGCAACGCAGCCGTTGGGACATCAGAGCAGAAGGCCCACATCCCCATGGGTATGGGAACCTGGCAGGAGTGTCCCCACACCACTGGGTGCGCCTCACAAAATGTGGGGAGCCCAGAAGCTAGGGCCTGACACCAGAGATCCTTCATCACTGAGGGGAGGAGGCACCCAGCAGGCTGCAACTGACACCAGAGGGCCCAGGTCGCCAAGGCCACGTGTGTCAAAGAGGCAGGAGTGACCTCAAGGCAGAGGGCACACCTCACAGAAGGGAGAGGAACCCAGCCAGGATCAGACTCTCAACAGAGGTCCCACATCACCAAAGTAATGGGAACCAGACAGGAGTGTCCACACACCAGTGGGGCCACATCATTGACTGGTGAGGAACCCAGCACATGTGGCCACAAACCAGAGGACTCACATCACAGAAGGTCTGGGATTGAGGCAGGCATGAGTAGCCTTACAACTGAGGGCCCATAGAATAAAAAAGGTGAGGGCTCCTGCAGTTGGACCCTCCCAGCAGGCAGCCCAGAGCACCGAGGCTAGGGTATACAGGCCAGAGTGAAATCTAAGCAGAGAGCCCACATCATGAGGAGTGTCCTCGCACCACTGGGCGCACATCAGAAAATGTGGGGAGCCCAACAGGTAGGGCTGGACGCCAGAGGTCTCTCCTCACCTAGGGGAAGACTCTCCCAGCAGGCACCAACTGCCACCAGATGGCAGACGTCGCCATGGCAACGTGTGCCAGCTAGGCAGGAATGACCTCACAGCAGAGGGCCCACCTCACAGAAGGGTGAGGAACCCAGCCAGGATCAGACTCTCACCAGAGGGCCCACATCACCAAGGGGATGGGAACCAGGCAGGAGTGTCCTCACACCGGTGTGGCCACATCATCGAAAGGTGAGGAAGCCAGCACATTTGGACTCAAACCGGAGGACCCAGAGCATGAAGTGTCTGGGAGTGAGGCAGGCAGGAGTAGACTCACAACAGAGGGACCATATAATAAAATAGTGAGGAATCCAGCAGTTGGAACCTCTCAGCAGGTGGCCCAGAGTACCAAGGCTGTGGGATCCAGGCCGGAGTGAACTCACAGCAGAGGGCACACATTATGAAACTGTGAGCTACCCAGCATTTGCGACTTCAGAGCAGAAGGCCCACATCCCCATGGGGATCAGAACATGGCAGGAGTGAGTGTCCTTGCACCATTGGGCGCACATCAGAAAATGTGCTGAGCCCAGCAGTTAGGGTCTGCTGCAAGAGGGCCTTCATCACTGAAGGGGTAGACTCCCAGCCGGATCCAACTGCCACCAGAGGGCCCACGTTGCCTAGGTCCTCACATCACTGGGCACACATCAGAGAAGGTGGGGAGCCCAACAGTGAGGGCCTGACCCCAGAGGGCCACCATCACCGAGGGGAGGAGGCATCCAGCAGGCTCCACCTGACACCAGAGGGCCCTATTCGCCAAGGCAATGGGTGCCAGCGAGGCAGGATTGACCTCAAAGCAGAGGGCCCACTGCACAGAACGGTGAGGAACACATCCAGGGTCATACTCTCACCACAAGCTCCACATCACCAAGGGGATGGGAACCAGGCAACAGTGTGCTCCACCAGTGGGGTCACATCATCAAAAGTTGAGGAAATCATCACATGTGGCCTCAAACTGGAGGTCCCACAATAACAAGGAGCTGGGAGTGAGGCAGACAGGAGTAACCTCACAACAGAAGGCCCATAGAATAAAAAATGTGAGGAACCCAGCAGTTGGAAAATCCCAGCTGACGGCCCGGAGGACCGAGGCTATGGGATCCAGGCTGGAGAGAACTCACTCCAGAGGGACCACATTGTGAAACTGTGAGCAACCCAGCAGTTGGAACCTCAGAGCAGGAGGCCCACATCCCCATAGGGATGGGAACCTGGCAGGAGTGTCCTCGCACCCCTGGGCGCACATAAGAAAATATGGGGAGCCCAGCAGTTAGGGCCTGACCTCAGAGGGTCCTCATCACGGAGGAGAGGAGGCTCCCAGCAGGCTCCAACTGACACCAGAGGGCCCACATCACCAAGACGACGGGTGTCAGCAAGTCAGGAGTGACCTCACAACAGAGGGCCCACCTCACATAACAGTGAGGAACACAGCCAGGATGAGACTCTCACCAGAGCGCCCATATCACCAACGGGATGGGAACCAGGCAGGAGTGGCCACACTCTAGTTGGTCAACATCATCGAAAGGTGAGGAAGCCAGCACATATGGTCTCAAACCGGGGAACCTAATCACCAAGGAGCTGGGAGTGAGGCAGACAGGAGTAGCCTCAAAACAGAGGGCCCATAGAATAAAAAAGATGAGGATTCCAGTAGTTTGAACCTTCCAGCAGGAGGCCCAGAGCTTGGAGTCTATGGGAACCAGGCAGGAGTGTCCTTGCACCACTGGGCACACATCAGAAAATGTGGGGAGCCCAGCAATGAGGGCCTGACCCCAGAAGGCCCGCATCACCTAGCAGAGGAGGCTCCCAGCAGGCTCCAGCTAACAACAGAGGGCCCACGTGGCCAAGGCGACATGAGCCATGCAGGAGTGAATTCACAGTACAGGGCCCAACTCACAGATCGGTGAGGAACCCAGGCAGGATCAGACTATCACCAGAGGGCTCACATCACCAAGGAGATGGGAACCAGGAACATCTACATCATCGAAAGGTGAGGAACCCAGCACATGTGGCCGCAAACCAGAGGAACCACATCATAAGGGGCCTGGGAGTGAGGCAGGCAGGATGAGCCTCCCAACAGAGGGCCCATGGAATACAAAAGGTGAGGAATCTAGCAGTTGGAACCCCCTGGCAGGCGGCCCGGAGCACCAAGTCTATGGGATCCAGTCCGCAGTGAACTCACACCAGAGGGCACCACACCATGAAAGTGTGAACAAGCCAGCCGTTCGGACCTCAGAGCAGAAGACCCACATCCCCATGTGGATGGGAACCTGGCAGAAGTGTCCTCACATCACTGGGCGCACCTCATAAAATGTGGGAAGCCCAGCAGTTAGGGCCTGACGCCAGAGGGGCCCTCATCACCGAGGAGATGAGGCTCCCAGCAGGTTCCAACTGACACCAGAGGGCACACTTCGCCAAGGCAACGGGTGCCATCCCGAGAGGAGTGACCTCAGAGCAGAGGGCCCAACTCACAGAAGGGTGAGGAACCCATCAAGGATCAGACTCTCATCAGAGGGCCCACATCACCAAGGGGATGGGAACCAGGCAGCAGTGTCGTCACACCAGTGAGGCCATATCATCGAAAGGTGAGGAACCCAGCACATGTGGTCTCCAAGTGGAGGACCCACATCACCAAGGGGCTTGGAGTGAGGCAGGCAGGAATAACCTCAAAATAGAGGGCCCACAGAATAAAAAAGGTGAGGAATCCAGCATTTGGAACCTCCCAGCAGGCGGCCCATATCTCGGAGGCTATGGGATCGAGGCTGGAGTGAACTCACAGCAGAGGCCCCATATCTTGAAATAATGAGCAACCCAGCTGTTGGCACCTCAGAGCAGAAGGCCCACATCCACATGGGGATGGAAACCTGGCAGGAGTGTCCTCGCACCACTGGGCACACATCAGAAAATGTGGGGAGCCCAGCAGTGAGGGCCTGACCCCAGAGGGCACTCATCACCAAGCAGAGGAGGCTCCCAGCAGGCTCCAACTGACACCAGAGAGCGCACAGGGTCAAGTGGATGGGAAAAAGGCAGGAGTGTCCTCACACCAGTGGGGCCACATCAACGAATGGTGAGGAACCCAGCACATGTGGCTTCAAACCGGAGGACCCGCATCACCACGGGGCTTGGAATGAGGAAGTCAGGAGGACCCTCACAACAGAGGGCCCATAGAATAAACAATATGACGAATCCAGCAGTTGGAACCTCCCAGCAGAGGGCCGAGAGCTCCGAGGCTATGGGATCTAGGCTGGAGTGAACTCACAACAGAGGGCCCACATCATGAAACTGTGAGCAACCCAGCCGCTGGGACCACAGAGCAAAAGGCCCACATCCCCATGGGTATGGGAACCTGGCAGGAGTGTCCCCACACCACTGGGTGCGCCTCACAAAATGTGGGGAGCCCAGAATGTAGGGCCTGACGTAAGAGGTCCTTCATCACTGAGGGGAGGAGGCACCCAGCAGGCTGCAACTGACACCAGAGGGCCCAGGTCGCCAAGGCCACGTGTGCCAACCAGGCAGGAGTGACCTCAAGGCAGAGGGCACACCTCACAGAAGGGAGAGGAACCCAGCCAGGATCAGACTCTCAACAGAGGTCCCACATCACCAAAGTGATGGGAACCAGACAGGAGTGTCCACACACCAGTGGGGCCACATCATCGACTGGTGAGGAACCCAGCACATGTGGCCACAAACCAGAGGACCCACATCACAGAGGGTCTGGGGTTGAGGTAGGCATGAGTAGCCTTATAACTGAGGACCCATAGAATAAAAAGGTGAGGGCTCCTGCAGTTGGACCCTCCCAGCAGGCGGCCCAGAGCACCGAGGCTAGGGTATATAGGCCAGAGTGAAATCTAAGCAGAGAGCCCACATCATGAAACTGTGAGCAACTCAGCCGTTGGGACCTCAGAGCAGAAGGCCCACATCCCCATGGGAATGGAACATCACAGGAGTGTCCTCGCAGCACTGAGCACACATCAGATAATGTGGTGAGGCCAGCAGTTAGGGCCTGAGGGAAGAGGACCCTCATCACCGAATGGAGGAGGCTCCCAGCAGGCTCCAACTGCCACCAGAAATCCCATGCCTCCAAGGCAACATGTGCCCGCCAGTACAGGAGTGACCTCACAGCAGAGGGCACACCTCACAGAAGGGTGAGGAACCCAGCCAGGATCAGACTCTCACCACAGGGTGCACATCACCAAGGTGATGCGAGCCAGGCAGGAGTGTCGTCACACCAGTGGGGCCACATCATCAAAAGGTGAGGAACCCAGCACATGTTGCCTCAAACCAGAGGACCCACATCACCAAGGGGCTGGGAGTGAGGTAGGCAGGAGTAGCCTCACAATAGAGGGCCCATAGAATAAAAAAGATGAGGAATCTAGCAGTTGGAACCTCCCAACAGGCGGCCCAGTGCACAGAGGCTATAGGATCCTGGCCTGAGTGAACTCATAGCAGAGGGCCCACATCATAAAACTGTGCGCAAAATAGCTGTTGGGACCACGGAGCAGAAGGCCCAAATACCCATGGTGATGGGAACCTGGCATGAGTGTCCTTGCACTACCGGGCCCACCTCAGAAAATTTGGTGAGCCCAGCAGTTAGGGCCTGAAACCAGAGGGCCCTCATCACCGAAGGGAGGAGGTTCCCAGTAGGCTCCAACTGCCACCTGAGGGCCCACGTCGCCAAGGGGCTGGGAGTGAGGTAGGCAGGAGTAGCCTCACAACAGAAGGTACATAGAATTAAAAGGTGGGGAATCCATCAGTTAGAACCTCCCAGCAGGCGGCCCAGAGGACCGAGACTATGAGATCCTGGCCGGAGTGAACTCTCACCAGAGGGCCCACGTCACCTCGGGAATGGGAACCAGGCAGGAGTGTCCTCACTCTAGTGGGGCCACACCATTGAAAGGTGAGGATCCCAGCATATGTGACCTCAAACCAGAGGACCCACACCACCAAGGACCTAGGAGTGAGGCAGGCAGAAGTAGCCTCAGAACAGAGGACCCATAGAATAAAAAAGGTGACGAATCCAGCAGTTGGAACCTCCCAGCATGCGGCCCAGAGCACAGAAGCTATGGGATCCAGACCGGAGTGAAGTCACACCAGAGCGCCCACTTCATGAAATTGTGAGCAACCCAGCCGTTGGGATCTCAGAGTAGAAGGCCCACAACCCCAGGGGCATGGGAACCTGCCAGGAGTGTCCTCGAACTACTGGGCATACATCAGAAGATGTGGGGATCCCAGCAGTTAGGGCCTGACGCCAGAGAACCCTCATCACCCAGGGTAGGAGCTTCCCAGCATGCTCCAACTGCCACCAGAGGGCCCACGTCGCCAAGGGGCTGAGAGTGAGGTAGGCAGGAGTAGTCTCACAACAGAGGGTACACCTAACAAAAGGGTGAGGATCCCAGCCAGGATCAGACTCTCAACAGAGGGCCCACATCACCAAGGTGATGGGAACCAGGCAGGAGTTTCCTAACACCAGTGGGTCCACATCATTGAAAGGTGAGGAACCCAGCACATGTGGCCTCAAACCAGAGGACCCACATCACAAAGGGACTGGGAGAGAGGCAGGCCGGAGTAGCCTTACAACAGAGGGCCTATAGAATAAAAAAGGTGAGGAATCCAGAAGTAGGAACCTCCCAGCAGGCGACCCAGAGCACAGAGGCTATGGGATCCAGGCCAGAGTGAACTCACAGCAGAGGGCCCACATCAAGAAACTGTGAGCAACCCAGGCATTGGGACCTCAGAGCAGAAGGCCCAAAACCCCATGGGGATGGGAAACGGGAAGGAGTGTCCTATCAGCAGTGCGCACACAACAGAAAATGTGGGAAGCCAAGCATTTACAGCCCGACGAAAAGGGTCCACATCAGCTAAGGGAGGAGGCCCCCGGAAGGCTCCAACTGCCACCAGAGGGCCCACGTTACCAAGGCTACGAGTGCCAGTCAAGCAGGAATGACCGCACAGCAGAGGGCCCACGTCACAGAAGGGTGAGGAACCCAGCACGGATCAGACTCTCACCATAGGGCGCACATCACCAATGGCATGGGAGCCAGGCAGGAGTGTCCTCACACCAGTGGGGCCACATCATCGAAAGGTGAGGAACATAGCACATGTTGCCTCAAATCAGTGGATCCACATCACCAAGGGGCTGGGAGTGAGGCGGGCAGGAGTAACCTCACAACAGAGGACCCATAGAATAAAAAAGGTGAGGAATCCAACAGGTGGAACCTACAAGCAGGCAACACAGGGCACCGAAGCTACGGGATACAGGCCGGAATGAACTCACAACAGAGGGCCCACAGCATGAAACTGTGAGCAACATAGCCGTTTGGACTTCAGAGCAGAAGGCCCACATATCCATGGGCATGGGAACCTGGCAGGAGTGTCCTCGCACGACTGGGCGCACCACAGAAAATGTGGTGAGCCCAGCAATTAGGGCTTGACGCCAGAGGGCCCTCATCACCGAAGGGAGGAGGCTCCCAGCAGGCTCCAATTGTCAACAGAGGGCCCACGTCACCAAGGCAACGTGTGCCAGCCAGGCAGTAATGACCTCACAACAAAGGGCCCACCTCACAGTAGAGTGAGGAACCAAGCTAGGATCAGACTCTCACCAGAGGGCCCTTATCACCAAGGGTATGGGAGCCATGTAGGCGTGTCCTCACACCAGTGGGGCCACATCATCGATAGGTCAGGAACCCAGCACATGTGCCCTCAAACCAGGGGACCCACACCACCCAGGGGCTGGGAGTGAGGCAGGCAGGAGTAGCCTCAAAACAGTGAGCCCATAGAATAAAAACTGTGAGGAATCCAGCAGTTGGAACCTCCAAGCAGGCAGCCCAGAGCACCATGGCTATGGGATCCAGGCCGGAGTGATGTCACAACAGAGAGCCCACATCATGAGACTGTGAGCAACCAAGCCGTTGGGACCTCAGAGCAGAAGGCCCACATCCCCATGGGGATGGGAATCTGGCAGGAGTGTCCTGGCATCACTGGGCACACATCAGAAAACTTGGGAAGCCCAGCAGTTAGGGCCTGACGCCAAAGGGCCCTAATCACCAAGGGGAGGTGACCCCCAGCAGGCTCCAACTGCCAGCAGAAAGCCCACATTACCAAGGCGACGTGTGCCAGCCAGTGCAGGAGTGACCTCACAGCAGAAGGCACACCTCACAGAAGTGTGAGAAAAGCAGCCAGGATCAGATTCTTACCAGAAGGCCCACATCACAAAGGGGATGGGAACCTGGCAGGAGTGTCCTCACACCAGTGGGGCCACATCATCGAAATGTGAGGAATCCAGCACATGTGGCCTCAAACCAGAGGACCCACATCACCAAGGGGCTGGGAGTAAGGCAGGCAGGAGTAGCCACACAACAGAGCGCCCATGGAATAAAAAAGGTGAGGAATCCAGTAGTTGGAACGTCCCAGCAGGCGGCCCAGAGCACTGAGGCTATGGGACCTAGGCCGGAGTGAATTCACACCAGAGGGCCCACACCATGAAAGTGTGAGCAATCCAGCCGTTGGGACCTCAGAGGAGAAGGCCGACATCCACTTGAGGATGTGAACATGGCAGGAGTGTCCTCGCACCACTGGGCGCACATCATAATATATGGGAACCCAGCAGTTACGGCCTGATGCCAGAGATCCCCCATCACCAAGGGAAGGAGTCTCCCATTAGGTCTCAACTGCCACCAGAGTGCCCATGTCGCCAATGCGACGAGTGCCAGCCAGGCAGGAGTGACCTCACAGTAGAGAGCTCACCTCACATAAGGGTGAGGAACCCAGCCAGGATCAGACTCTCAACAGAGGGCGCACATCACCAAGGGGTTGGGAGCCAGGCAGGAGTGTCCTCACACCACTGGGGCCACACGCTCAAAACGTGAGGAACCCAGAACATGTGGCCTCAAACCAGAGGACCCACATCACCAAGGGGCTGGGAGTGAGGCAGGCAAGAGTAGCCTCAAAACAGAGGGCTCATAGAATAAAAAAGCTGAGGAATCCAGCATTTGGAACCTCCCAGCAGGCGGCCCAGAGCACCGAGGTTATGGAATCCAGGTCGGAGTGAACTTACAGCAGAGGGTCCACATTATGAAACTCTGATCAACTCAGCCGTTGGGACTTCAGAGCAGAAGGCCCACATCCCCATGGGTATGGGAATCTGGCAAGAGTTTCCTCGCACCACTGGGCACACATCAGAAAATGTGGGGAGCCAAGAAGTTAGGGCCTGATGCAAGAGGGCCCTCATCACCAAGGGGAGGAGGCTCCCAGCAGGATTCAACTGGAATCAGAGGGCCCACGTCTAAAAGGTGATGTGTGCCAACCAGGCAGGTGTGACCTCACAACACAGGGACAACCTCACAGTAGGGTGAGGAATCCTGCCAGTATCAGTCTCTCACCAGAGGGCCAATATCACCAAGGAGATGAGAACAAGGCAGGCGTGTCCTCACACCAGTGTGGCCACATCATCGAAAGGTTTGGAACCCAGCACATGTGGCCTCAAACCAGAGGACCCACATCACCAAGGGGCTGGGATAGAGGCAGGCAGGTGTAGCATCACAAAAGAGGGCCCATAGAATAAAAAAGGTGAGGATCTAGCAATTGGAACCTCCCAGGAATTTGCACAGAGCACCGAGTCTATGGGATCCAGGAAGGAGTGAACTCACACCAGAGTGCCCACATCATAAGACTATGATCAACCCAGCCGTTGGGACGTCAGAGAAGAAGCCCCACATCCCCATGGCAATGGGAACCTGGCAGGAGTGTACTCGCACCACTGGGCGCACATCAGGTAATGTGGAAAGCCCATCAGTTAGGGCCTGACGCCAGAAGGCCCTCATCACCGAGGGGAGGAGGCTCACAGCAGGCAAAAAATGCCACCAGAGGGCCACGTCTCCAAGGTGACTTCTCCAGCCAGGCATCAGTGACCTCACAGCAGAGGGCCCACCTCACAGAAGGGTGAGGAACTCAGCCACGATCAGACTCATACCAGAGGACCCACACACCAAGGGGATGGGAACCAGGCAGGAGTGTCCTCACATCAGTGGGGCCAAATCATCGAAAGTTGAAGAACCCAGCACATGTGGCCTGAAACGAGAGGACCCACATCACCAAGGGCCTGGGAGTGATGCAGGCAGGAGTAGCCTCAAAACACAGGGCCCATAGAATAAAAAAGGTGAGGAATCCAGCAGCTGGAACCTTTTAGCAGGCGACCCAGAGCACCGAAACTATGGGATCCAGGCCGGAGTGAACTCACACATGAGGGCCGACAACATGAAACTGTGAGTAACCCTGGCATTGGGACCTCAGCACAGAAGGCGAACATCCCCATGGGGATGGGAACATGGCAGGAGTGTCATCGCACCACTGGGTGCACATCAGAAAATGTGTGGAGCCCAGCAGTTAGGGCCTGAGCCAGAGGGCCCTCATCGCCGAGGGGAGGAGGCTCCCAGTAGGCACCAACTTCCACCAGATGGCCCACGTCTCCAAAGTGACATGTGCCAGGTAGGGATTACTGACCTCACAGCAGCGGGCCCACCTCACAGTAGGGAGAGGAACCTAGCCAGGATAAGACTCTCAACAGAGGGCCCACATCACCAAGGGAATGGGAAACAGGCAGGTGTGTCCTCACACCAGGGGGCCAAATCATGGAAAGGTGAGGAACGCAGCACATGTGGCCTAAAACCAGAAGACCCACATCCCCCAGGGCCTGAGAGTGACACAGGAAGGAGTAGCCTCACAACAGAAGGCCCATAGAATAAAAAAGGTGAGGAACTCTATAGTTGGAAACTCCCAGCAGGCGGCCCAGAGCACCGAGGCTATGGGATCCAGGCCGGAGTGAACTCATACCAGAGAGCCCACATCATGAAACTGTAAGCAACCCAGCCGTTGGGAACACAGAGCAGAAGGCCCACATCCCCATGGGGATGGGAATTTGGCAGAACAGTCCTCGAACCACTGGGCGCACATCAGAAAATGTGGGGAACCCAGCAGTTAGGGCCCGACGACAGAGGACCCTGCATCACCGAGGGCAGGAGGCTCCAAGCAGGCTGCAACTGCCACCAGAGGGCCCACGTCACCAAGGCAACGTGTGCCAGCCAGGCAGTTGTGACCTCACAGCAGAGGGCCCACCTCACAGAATGGTGAGGAACACAGCCAGGATCAGACTGTCACCAGAGGGCCCACATCAACAAGGGAATGGGAACCAGGCGGGAGTGTCCTCACACCAATGGGGCCCCATCATCGAAAGGTGAGGAACCCAGCACATGTGGCCTCAAACCAGAGAAGTCACATCACCAATGGGCTGGGAGTGAGGCAGGCAGGAGTAGCCTCACAAAAGAGGGCCCATAGAATGAAGAAGTTGAGGATCCAGCAGTTGGAACCTCCTAGCAAGTGGCACAGAGCATCGAGTTTATGGGATCTAGGAAGGAGTGAACTCACACCAGAGGGCCCACATCATAAGACTGTGAGCAACCCAGCCGTTCGGACCTCAGAGAAGAAGCCCCACATCCCCATGGCGATGGGAAATGGCAGGAGTGACCTCGCACCACTGGGCGCACATCAGGAAATGTGGAAAGCCCGTCAATTAGGGCCTGACGCCAGAGGGCCCTCATCATCGAGAGGAGGAGGTTCCCAGCAGGCAAAAAGTGTCACCAGAGGGCCACGTCGCCAAGGGGACGTCTGCCAGCCTGTCATCAGGAACCTCACAGAACAGGGCCCACCTCATAGAAGGGTGAGGAACCCACCCACGATCAGACACTCACCAGAGGACCCACAACACCAAAGATATGGGAACCAGGCAGGTGTGTCCTCACACCGGTGGGGCCACATCATCGAAAAGTGAGGACCCCAGGACATGTGGCCTCAAATCAGAGAACCCACATCACCAAGGGGCTGGGTGTGAGGTAGACAGGAGTATCCTCAAAATAGAGGGCCTATAGAATAAAAAAGGTGAGGAATCCATCAGTTGGAACCTCCCAGCAGGGGGCCCAGATCAAGGAGGCAATGTGATCCAGGCTGGAGTGAACTCACAGCACAGGGCTCCACACCAAGAAAGTGTGAGCAAGCTAGACGTTGGGACCTCAGAGCAGAAGGCCCACATCCCTATGGGGACGGGAACCTGGCAGGGCTGTCCTGGCACCACTGTGCGCACATCAGGAAATGTTGGGGAGCCCAGCAGTTAGGGCCTGATGCCAGAGGGACCCTCAACACCGAGGGGTGGAGGCTCCCAGCAGTCTCCAACTGACACCAGAGGGCCCACATGGCCAAGGCGACGTGTACCAGGCGGAAGTGAACTCACAGCAGAGGGCCCACCTCACAGAAACGTGAGGAACCCAGGCAGGATCAGACTCTTCACCAGAGGGCCAACAATACCAAGGGCATGGGAAACAGGCAGGACTGTCCTCACACCAGTTGGGCCACATCCACATAATCGAAAGATGTGCACCCCAGCACATTTGGCCTCAAAATGGAGGACCCATATCAACAAGGGGCTAGGAGTGAGGAAGACAGGAGGAGCCACACAAAAGTGGGCCCATGGAATAAAATCGTGGGAAATCCAACAGTTGGAACCCCCCAGCAGGCGGCCCGAGCACCAAGGCTATGGAATCCAGGCCGCAGTGAACTCACACCAGAGGGCCCCCCACCATGAAAGTGTGAGCAAGCCAGACGTTGCGACCTCAGAGCAGGAGGCCCACATAGCCACGGGGATGGGAACATCGCAGGGGTGTCCTGGCACCACTGGGCACACATCAATATCTTAAACCTAGACCCTATTGCTGACCCAACAAAGGCACTGATGCCACTCTTACATCATGCCCTGACTGTGTGCCCAGCTAAGGGCCTGACGCTAGGCCTCACTCAGGCCCTGTCGCTCTCCGTAAGTCAGGCACTGACGTTGTCTCTTGGAATGTCTTTTACGAAGACCCTAAGGCTGATCCTATAAAGGCCTTATACTACTCCTACGTCATGCCCTAACACTGTCCCTCAATCAGGCCCTAATGATAAGCCTCACTTAGGCCCTCATGCCGTACCCTTAGGTAGACTCTGAAGCTGTCTCTACACCAAGCCCTGACACTCGTCCTGATTAAGGCCCTGACACTTGTCCTAACTAAGGCCCTGATGCTCTCAATAACTAAGGTCTTCACGCTAAACCTAGCTCATTTCCTGACAATATCCCTGTCCTGGAAGGCAACAATGTCCCGAGCTAATTTCCTGCCTCTTATCCTTACAGAAGCCCTACTGCTCTCCCTAAATAAGGCCCAGACTAGTCCTAACTAGGGCCCTGACACTGTCTCTAAATAAGGCCCGGAATCTACCCCTATTATAGGGCCTGATCCCGGGAATAACTAAAATCTGGACACTATCCTGAGCTAATATCCTGACCCATCACTAACCAAGGGCCTGACACTGTCCCTAAGAAAGCCCTGTCGCTGTTCCTAAGTGAAGGCCTGAGGCTGTGCCTAACTCAGGCCCTGCAGCTATGCCTACCAGAGGCTTTGAAGCTGTGACCATATAAGGCCGTGATCATGTCTTTAACTAAGACCCTATTGCTGACCCAAGAAATGCCCTGATGCAGCTCCTACATCATGCCCTGACAGTGTGCCCAGCTAAGTGCCTGATGCTAGGGCTCACTCAGGCACTGTTGCTCTCCCTAAGTCAAGTACTGGAGCTGTCCCTACCTGAAGCCATGATATTGTTTCTACATAAGGCCCTGATACTATCAGTGACTAAGGTCTTGACACTATCCTTAGCTAATATCCTGGCATGATCCGTAAACTTTACCGTAAAACATGGCCTAGCAAATGTCCTGTCCCTTATGCTAATTGAAGCACTTACTCTGTGCCTAGCACAGACACTGAATTTAGGCCCAGGGCCATGACATTTTCACTAACTGAGGCTTAGATGCTCGTTCGAAATCCGGCCCAGAACTGTCCCTCACTAAAGCCCTAACACTATTCCTAACTCAGGCCCTGACACGGTACCTAACAGAGGCTCAGATGCTAGTCCTAACGCAGGCCCTGACACTGTCTCTAACTAAGGCCCTGCTGCCGTCAATATTGAATGTCCTGACACTATCCTGAGCTCACTTCCTCACCCAACTCTTACCAAGGTCCTGAAACTGTCCGAAAGTAAGCCCTGATGCTGTCCCTACGTGTGACCCTGAGGTTGTCCCTAACAGAGGCCCTGATAATGGCTTTAGCAAAGCCCCTGAGGCTGATCCTACCGAGGCCCTTATGCTGCTCCTAAGTCATACCCTGATACTGTCCCTAGCTAAGGCCCTGACACTAGGCCTCACTCAAGCCTTGTCGCTCTTCCTAAGTCTGGCTCTGACCCTGTCCCTACCTGAAGTCCTGACACTGGTCCTAAATTAGGCCCTGATGCTCTAACTACCTGAAGTCTTGGCACTATTCCGAGGTCATGTTCTGACACTATCCCTAGACCTTAACCTAACCTTGCCTTTAACTAATGTCGAGCCTCTTATGCTAACTAAATCCCTGATACTGTCCCTAATTAAGGCCCTGAAATTAGTCCCGAGGCCGTGACGCTGCCCGTAATTGAGGCCTGGAGGCTCCTGGTAACTCAGGCCCTGACACAACCCCTAACTCAGTCCCTGACACTGTACCTAACAAAGGCTCTGATGCTCGTCCTCAGTCAGGCCCTGACACTGTCTCTAACGCCCTGCGGCCATCAATATCTAAAATCCTGACATTATCCTGAGCTAATATCCTGACCCATGTCTTACCAAGGTCCTGAAACTGTCCCAAAGTCCTGACGCTGTCCCTAAGTGAGGCCCTGAGGATGTCCGTAACACATGCCCTGAGAATGTCTTTTACAAAGACCCTAAGGCTGATCCTACACAGGCCCTTATACTACTCCTACAACATGCACTAACATTGTCCCTCACTCAGGCCCTAAAGATAAGCCTCACGTAGGCCCTCTTGCCATACCCTTAGTTAGGCTCTGACGCTGTCCCTACACCAAGACCAGACAATGGTCCTGATTAAGGCCCTGACACTGGTCCTAACTAAGGACCTGATGATCTCAATAACTAAGGTCTTCGTGCTATCCCTAGCTTACTTCCTGACACTACCCCTGTCTTGGAAGCCGACTCTGTCCCGAGGTAATTTCCTGCCTCTTATCCTCACGGAAGCCCTACTGCTCTCCCTAAATAAGGCCCAGACTAGTCCTAACTAGGGCCCTGACACTGTCACTAAATAAGGCCCAGAATATGTCCCTATTATAGGTCATGTTCCCGGCATTAACTAAAATCCGGACACTATCCTGAGCTAATATCCTGACCCATCTCTAACCAGCGGCCTGACACTATCCCTAAGAAAGCCCTGTCGCTGTCCCTAAGTGAAGGCCTGAGGCTGTGCCTAACTCAGGCCCTGAAGCTATGCCTACTTGAGGCCTTGAGGCTGTGACCATCTCAGACCCTGATCATGTCTTCAACAAAGACCCTATTGCTGACCCAAAAAAGGCCTTGATGCCGTTCCTACATCATGCCCTGACCATGTCCCCAGCGAAGGGCATGATGCTAGGCCTCACTCAGGCCCTGTGTCTCCCTCTAAGTCAGGCACTGGCGCTTTCCCTACCTGCAGCCATGATACTCGTTCTCAATAAGGCCCTGATACACTCAGTGACTAAGGTCTTGACACTATCCCTAGGTCATTTCCTGACACGATCCATAAACTTTACCCTAAACCAAGCCCTAGCAAATGTCCTGCCTCTTATGTTAATTGAAGCCCTTACTCTGTGCCTAACACAGACACAGAATTTAGGCCCAAGGCCATGAAACTGTCACTAACTGAGGCCTAGATACTCGTCCTAAATCCGGCCCAGAAGTGTCCCTCACTAAAGCCCTAACATTACTCCTAACTCAGGCCCTGACACGGTACCTAACAGAGGCTCAGATGCTAGTCCTAACGCAGGCCTTGACACTGTCTCTAACTAAGACCCTGCTGCCGTCAATATCTAATGTCCTGACACTATCCTGAGCTCATTTCCTGACCCATCTCTTACCAAGGTCCTGAAATTGTCCCTACGTAATCCCTGAGGCTGTCCCTAAGTGAGACTTTGAGGCTGTCCCTAACAGAGGCCCTGATAATGGCTTTAGCAAAGCCCCTGAGTCCAATCCTTCCGAAGCCCTTATGCTGCTCCTAAGTCATGCCCTGATACTGTCCCTAGCTAAGGCCCTGACACTAGACCTCACTGAAGTCCTGTCGCTATTCCCAAGTCCGGCTCTGAAGCTGTCCCTACCTGAAGTCCTGACACTGGTCCTAAATTAGGCCCATACGCTCTAACTACCTGAAATCTTGGCACTATTCCTAGGTCATGTCCTGACAATATCCCTAGACCTTAACCTAACCTTGCTTTAACTAATGTCGAGCCTCATATGCTAACTAAATCCCTGATGCTGTCCCTAAGTAAGGCCCTGAAATTAGTCCCGAGGCCGTGACGCTGCCCCTCACTGAGGCCTGGAGGCTCGTACTAACTCAGGTCCTGACACAACTAACTCAGTCCCTGACACTGTACCTAACAAAGGCTCTGATGCTCGTCCTAAGTCAGGTCCTGACACTGTCTCTCACACCCTGTGGCCATCAATATCTAAAATCCTGACATTATCCTGAGATAATGTCCTGACCCATGTCTTACCAAGGTCCTAAAACTGTCCCAAAGTAAGCCCTGACGCTGTCCATAAGGAGGTCCTGAGGATGTCCCTAACAGAGGCCCTAAGAATGTGTTTTACGAAGACCCTAAGGCTGATCTTACAGAGGCTCTTATACTACTCCTACGTCATGCCCTGACACTGTCCTCACTCAGGCCCTAAAGATAGGCCTCACTTAGGCCCTGTGGCCGTACTTTAGTTAGGCTCTATGCTGTCCCTACATCAATCCCTGACACTGGTCCTAATTAAGCCCCTGATGCTGGTCTTAACTAAGGCCCTGATGCTCTCAATCACTAAGGTCTTCATGCTATCCTTAGCTCATTTCCTGACACTATCACTGACCTGGAAGCTGACTCTGTCCCGAGCTAATTTCCTGCCCCTTATCCTCACAGAAGCCCTAATGCTCTCCCCATCTAAGGCCCAGACTAGTCCTAACTAAGGCCCTGACAACTGTCTCTAACTAAGGCCCGGAATCTATCCTTAATATAGAACCTGCTGCCGCCAAGAACTAAAATCTGGACACTATCTTGAGTTAAGGATCAGACACATTTCTAACCAAGGTCCGGACACTGTCCCTAAGAAAGCGCTATCTCTGTCCCTAAGTGAAGCCCTGAGGCTGTGCCTAAATCAGGCCATGAAGCTATGCCTACCTGAGGCCTTGACCCTGTGACTACCTCAGGCACTGATCATGCCTTTAACTAAGACCATGTTGCTGACCCAACAAAGGCCCGGATGCATCTCCTACATCATGCCCTGAGTGTCCCCAGCTAACGGTCTGATGCTAGGCCTCACTCAGGCCCTGTGGCTCTCCCTATGTGAGGCTCTGACGCTGTCCCTACCTGAAGCCCTGACACTGGTTCTAATTAAGGCCAAGATACTCTCAGGGACTAAAGTCTTCACACTATCCGTAGCTCATTTCCTGACATGATCCCTACACTTCACCCTAAGCCTGGCCCTTGCAACTGTCTTGTCTCTTATGCTAACTGAATCCCTTATGCTGTGCCTAACTCAGGCCCTGAATTTAGTCCCAAGGCCGTGACTCTGTCCCTAACTGAGACCAACATGCTCTTCCTAAATCTGGACCAGAACTGTCCCTCACTAAATCCCTAACACTACTCCTAACTCAGGCCCTGACATGGTACCTAACAGAGGCCCAGATGCTAGTCCTAACGCAAGCCCTGACACTGTGTCTAACTAAATACCTTCTGTCGTCAATATCTGAAGTCATAACATTATCCTGAGCTAATATCCTGACCCATGTCTTACCAAGGTTCTGAAACTGTCCCAAAGTAAGCCCCGACGCTGTCCCTAAGTGAGGCCCTGAGGCTGTCCCTATCAGAGGGCCTGAGAAGGTCTTTAACGAAGACCCTAATGCTGATCCTACAGATGCCCTTATATAACTCCTAAGTCATGCCCTGACACTGTCCCTCACTCAGGCCCTAAAGATAGGCCTCACTTAGGCCCTGTTGCCGTACCTTAGTTAGGTTCTGACGCTATCCCTACATCAAACACTGACACTGGTCCTGATTAAGGCCCTGCCACTTGTCCTAACTAAGGCCCTGATGCTTTCAATAACTAAGGTCTTCACAATATCCCTAGCTCATTTTCTGACAGTATCCCTGGCCTGGAACCTGACTGTCTCCCGAGGTAATTTCCTGTCTCTTATCCTCACAGAAGCCCTAATGCTCTCCCTAACTAAGGCCCAGACTAGTCGTAACTCGGGCCCTCACACTGTCTCTAAGTAAGGCCCGGAATCTATCCGTAATATAGGCCCTGCTGCCAGCAATAACTAAAATCCGGACACTATCCTGAGCTAATATCCTGACCCTTGTCTTACCAAGGTCCTGAAACTGTCCCAAAATAAAACCTGACGCTGTCCCTAAGTGGGGCCCTGAGGCTGTCTGTATGCAGCAGTTGGAACCTCCCAGAATGCCACGTGGAGCACCGTGGATATGGGATCCAGAATGCAGTGAACTCACACCAGAGGCCCCCCACCATGAAAGTGTGAGCAAGCCAGCCGTTGGGACCACAGAGCAGAAGGCCCACATCCCCATGGGGATGGGAACATCACAGGAGTGTCCTCGCACCACTGTGCACACATCAGAAAATGTGGTGAGCCCAGCAGTTAGGGCCTGAGGGAAGTGGGCCCTCATCACCAAAGGGAGGAGGCTCCCAGCAGACTCCAGATGCCACCAGAGGGCCCACTTCACCAGGCCACGTGTGCCAGCCTGGCAGGAGTGACCTCACAGCCGAGGGCCCATCTCAAATAGAGTGAGGAACCCAGCCATGATTAGACTCTCACAAGAGGGCCCATATCACTAATGGAATGGGAACCAGGCAGGCGTGTCCTCACACCAGTGGGGCCATATCATCGAAATGTGAGGAACCCAGAACATGTGACCTCAACCTGGAGGACCCATATCACAAAGGGGCTGGGAGTGAGACAGGCAGGAATAGCCTCACAACAGAGGGCCCACAGAATACAAAAGGTGAGGAATCCAGCAGTGAGAGCTTTCCAGCAGTCGGCCCAGAGCTGGGAGGCTATTGGATGGAGGCCGGAGTGAACTCACACCAGGGGCCCCATATCTTGAAATAGTGAGCAACACAGCAGTTGGGTCCTCAGAGCAGTAGGCCCACATCCCCATGGGGATGGAAACCTGGCAGGAGTGTCCTCGCAACACTGAGCCCACATCAGAAAATGTGGGGTGTCCAGCAGTGAGGGCCTGATGCCAGAGGGCCCTCATCACCGAGCGGAGGAGGCTCCCAGGAGGCTCCAACTGACACCAGAGTGCGCACGTCGCCAAGGGTATGGAAACAAGGCGGAAGTGTCCTCACACCACTGGAGCCACATGATCGAATGGTTAGGAACCCAGAACATGTGGCCTCAAACCAGAGTACCCACATCACCACGGGGATTGGAATGAGGAAGGCAGGAGGAACTGCACAACAGAGGGCCCATAGAATAAACAAGGTGAGGAATTCCGCAGTTGGAACCTCCCAGCAGGTGGCCCAGAGCACAGAGGCTATGGGATCAAGGCCGCAGTGAACTCACACCAGAGGACCCACATCATGAAACTGTGAGCAACATTTGATCTCAAACCAGAGTACTCACATCATGAAGTGGTTGGGAGTGAGGCAGGCAGGAGGAGCCTCACAACAGAGGGCCCATGAAATAAAAAAACTGAGGAATCCAGCTGTTGGAACCTCCCAGTAGGCAGCCCAGAGCACCGAGGCTATGGGATCTAGGCCGGAGTGAACTCACACCAGAGGGTCCACATCATGAAACTGTGATTAACCCAGCCGTTGGGACCACAGAGCAGAAAGTCCACATCCCCATGGGGATGGGAACCTCGCAGAAGTGTCCTCGCATCACTGGGCGCACATCAGAGAATGTGGGGAGCCCTGCAGTTAGGGCCTGACGCCAGAGGGCCCTCATCACCCAGGGGAGGAAGATCCTAGCAGGCTCCAACTGCCATCAGAGGGCCCGTGTTGCCAAGGTGACGTGCGCCAGCCAGGCAGGTGTGACGTCACAGCAGAGGGCCCACCTCACAGAAGGGTGAGGGACGCAGCCAAGATCAGACTCTCACCAGAGGGCCCACATCACCAAGGGGATGGGAACCAGGCAGGAGTGTCCTTACACCAGTGGGGCCACATCATCGAAAGGTGAGGAACCCAGCACATTTGGACTCAAACCAGAGGATCCACATCATGAAGTGGCTGGGAGTGAGGCAGGCAGGAGTAGCCTCACAACAGAGGGCCCATATAATAAAATAGTGAGGAATCCAGCAGTTGGAACCTGCCACCAGGCGCCCCAGACAACCGAGGCTGTGGGATCCAGGCCAGAGTGAACTCACAGCAGAGGGCCCACATCATGAAACTGAGCTACCCAGGAGTTGGGAACTCAGAGCAGAAGGCCCACATGCCCATGGGGATAGAAACCTGGCAGGAGTGTCCTCGCAACAGTGGGAACACATCAGATAATGTTGTGAGCCCAGAAGTTAGGGCCTGATGCACAAGGGCCCTCATCTCCGAGGGGAGGAGGCTCGCAGCAGGCTCCAACTGCCAACAGAGGGCCCACGTCTCCAAGGTGACGTGTTCCAACCAGGCAAGAGTGTCCTCACACCAGTGGGGCCACACCCACATCATAGAAAGTTGAGGAACCGACAACATGTGGCCTCAAACCAGAGGACCCACATCACCAAGGGGCTGGGAGTTAGGCAGGCAGTAGGAGCCTCACAACAGAGGGCCCATGGAATAAAAACGTGAGAAATCCAACAGTTGGAACCCCTCAGCAGGCGGCCCGGTGAACCGAGGCTATGGGATCCAGGCCTCCGTGAACTCACACCAGAGGGACCCCCACCATGAAAGTGGGAGTAAGCCAGGCATTGGGACCTCAGAGCAGAAGGCCCACATCACCATGGTGATGGGAACCTGCAAGGGTGTCCTGCCACCACTGGGTGCACATCAATATCTTTAACTAAGACCCTATTGCTGACCCAACAAAGGCACTGATGCCGCTCCTACATCATGCCCTGAGAGTGTCCCCAGATAAGGGCCTGACGCTAGGCCTCACTCAGGCCCTGTCACTCTCCCTAAGTCAGGCACTGGCGCTGTCTTTACCTGCAGCCACGATACTGCTTTTAATAATGTCCTGATACTTTCAGTGATTAAGGTCTTGACACTATCCCTAGCTCATTTCCTGACACGATCCGTAAAATTTACCCTAAAACTTGGCCTAGCAAATACCCTGCCCCTTATGCTAATTGAAGCCCTTACTCTCTGCCTAACACAGACTCTGAATTTAGGCCCAGGGACATGACACTGTCACTAACTTAGGCCTAGATGCTCGTCCTAAATGCGGCCCAGAACTGTCCCTCACTAAAGCCCTAACACTATTCCTAACTCAGGCCTTGACACGGTACCTAACAGAGGCCCAGATGCTAGTCCTAACGCAGGCCCTGACACTCTGTCTAACTAAGGCCCTGCTGCCGTCAATATCTAAAGTCCTGACATTATCCTGAGCTAATATCCTGACCCATGTCTTACCAAGGTCCTGAAACTGTCCCAAAGGAAGCCCTCACGCTGTCCCAAAGTGAGGCCCTGAGTCTGTACCTATCAGAGGTCTTGAGAATGTCTTTAACGAAGACTATAATACTGATCCTGCAGAGGCCGTTATACTACTCCTACGTCACGCCCTGACACTATCCCTCACTTAGGCCCTGTTGCCGTACCTTAGTTAGGCTCTGGCACTGAACCTACAACAAGCCCTGACACTGGTCCTGATTAAAGCCCTGACACTGGGCCTAACTAAGGCTCTGACGCTCTCAAGAACTACGGTCTTCACGCTATCCCTAGCTCATTTCCTGACACTATCCCTAGCCTGGAACCTGACTCTCTCCCAAGATAATTTCCTGCCTCTTTTGATAACAGAAACCCTAATGCTCTCCCTAACAAAGGCCTAGACTAGTCCTAACTCGGGCCCTCACACTGTCTCTAACTAACGCCCGGAATCTGTCCCTAATATAGGCCCTGATGCCGGAAAAAACTAAAATCCAGACACTATCCTGAGCTAATATCCTAACCCATTTCTAACGAAGAGACTGACACAGTCCCTAAGAAACCCCTGTCGCTGTACCTCAGTGAAGACCTGAGACTGTGCCTAACTCAGGCCCAGAAGCTATGCCTACCTAAGCCTTGAGGCTGTCACCACCTCAGGCCCTGATCATGTCTTCAACTAAGACCCTATTGCTGACCCAACAAAAGCCCTGATGCAGCTCCTACATCATGCCCTGATATTGTCCCCAGATAAGGGCCTGAGGCTAGGCCTCACTCAGTCCCTATGGCTCTCCATAAGTCAGGTACTGACGCTGTCCCTACCTGCAGCCATGATACAGGTTCTCAATAAGGCTAAGGTCTTGACACTATCCCTAGGTCTTGACACTGTGAAACTACCCCTAGGTCATTTCCTGACATGATCCATAAACTTTAACCTAAACCTAGCCCTAGCAAATGTCCTGCCTCTTATGCTAATTGAAACCCTTACTCTGTGCCTAACACAGACACTGAATTTAGGCCCAAGGTCATGACACTGTCACTAACCGAGGCCTAGATGCTCGTCCTAAATCCGTCACAGAAGTGTCCCTCACTAAAGCCCTAACACTATTCCTAACTCAGGCCCTGACACAGTACGTAACAGAGGCCCAGATGTTAATCCTAATGCAGGCCCTGTCACTGTCTCTATCTAAGGTCCTGCTGCCGTCAATATCGAATGTCCTGACACTATGCTGAGGTCATTTCCTGACCCATCTCTTACCAAGGTCCTGAAACTGTCCCTAAGTAAGCCCTGAAGCTATCCCTAAGTGCCACACTGAGGCTGTCCCTAACAGAGGCCCTGAAAATGGCTTCAGCAAAGTCCCTGAGCCCGATCCTACCGAGGCCCTTATGTTGCTCCAAACTCATACCCTGATACTGTCCCTAGCTAAGGCCCTGACACTAGGCCTCACTCAAGCCCTGTCGCTCTCCCCAAGACCAGCTCTGATGCTGTTCATACGTGAAGTCCTGACACTGGTCTTAATTAGGCACTGATGCTCTAACTACCTGAAGTCTTGGCACTATTCCTAGGTTATGTGCTGACACTGTCCCTAGATCTTAACCTAACCTTGCCTTTAACTAATGTCGAGCCTCATATGCTAACTAAATCCCTGATGCTGTCCCTAACTAAGGCGCTGAAATTAGTCCCGAGCCCGTAACTCTTCCCCTAACTGAGGCCTGGAGGCTCGTCCTAACTCAGGCCCTGACACAACACCTAAGTCAGTCCCTTACATTGTACCTAACAAAGGCTCTGATACTCGTCCTAAGTCAGCCCCTGACACTGCCTCTAAGGCCCTGCGGCCATCAATATCTAAGGTCCTGACATTGTCCTTAGCTAATATCCTGACCCATGTCTTACCAAGGTCCTGAAACTGTCCCAAAGTAAGCCCTGACGCTGTCCCTAAGTGAGGCTCTGAGGCTGTCCCTATCAGAGGCCGTGAGAAGATCTTTAACGAAGACCATAATGTTGATCCTACAGAGGCCGTTATACTACTCCTAAGTAATGCCCTGACATTGTCCCTCACTCAGGCCCTAAAAATAGACCTCACTTAGGCCCTCTTGCCTTACCTTATTTAGGCTCTGACGCTATCCTTATATCAAGCACTGACACTGGTCCTGATTAAGGCCATGACACTGGTCCTAACTAAGACCCTGATGCTCTCAATAATTAAGGTCTAAACGCTATCCCTACCTCATTTCCTGACACTGTCCCTGGCCTGGAACCTGACTCTGTCCGGAGGTAATTTCCTGCCTCTTATGCTCAGAGAAGCCTTAATGTTATCCCTAACTAAGACCCAGACTAGTCGTAACTCGGGTCCTCACACTGTCTCTAACTAAGGCCCGGAATCTGTCCATAATATAGGACCTGCTGCCAGCAATAACTAAAATCCGGACACTATCTTGAGCTAATATCCTGACCCATTTCTAAGCAACGGCCTGACACTGTCCCTAAGAAATCCATGTCGCTGTCGCTAAGTGAAGGACTGAGGCTGTGCCTAACTCAGGTCCTGAATCTTTTCCTACTGAGGCCTTGAGGCTGTGACCACCTCAGGCCCTGATCATGTCTTCAACTAAGACCCTATTGCTGACCCAACAAAGGCCATGATGCAACTCCTACATCATGCCCTGACAGTGTCCCCAGCTAAGGGCCTGAAGCTAGGCCTCACTCAGGCCCTGTGGCTCTCCCTAAGTCAGGCACTGATGCTGTCCCTACCTGAAGCCCTGATACTGGTTCTAATTAAGGCCCAGATACTCTCAGGAACTAGGGTCTTGACACTATCCCTAGGTCATTTCCTGACATGATCCATAAACTTTAACCTAAACCTAGCCTTAGCAAATGTCCTGCCTCTTATGCTAATTGAAGCCTTTACTCTGTGCCTAACACAGACAGTGAATTTAGGCCCAAGGTCATGACACTGTTACAAACTGAGACCTAGATGTTCGTCCTAAATCCGACCCAGAAGTGTCCCTCACTAAAGCCCTAACACTATTCCTAACTCAGGCCCTGACATGGTACCTAACAGAGGCCTAGATGCTAGTCCTAATGCAGGCCCCGACAATGTCTCTAACTAAGGCCCTGCTGCCATCAATATCTAAAGTCCTGACACTATCCTGAGCTTTATTCCTGACCCATCTCTTACCAAGGTCCTGAAACTGTCCCTAAGTAAGCACTGACGCTGTCCCTAAGTGCGACACTGAGGCTGGTCCCAACAGAGGCCCTGATAATGGCTTTAGCAAAGCCCCTGGGGCCGATTCTACCAAGGCCCTTATGCTACTCCTAAGTCATGCCCTGATACTATCCCTAGCTCAGGCTCTGACACTAGGCCTAACTCAAGCCCTGTCAGTCTTCCCAAGTCCGGCTATGACGCTGTCCCTACCTGAAGTCCTGACACTGGTCATAAATTAGGCCCTGATGCTCTAACTACCTGAAGTCTTGGCACTATTCCTAGGTCATGTCCTGACAATATCCCCAGACCTTAACCTAACCTTGCCTTTAACTAATGTCGAGCCTCATATGCTAACTAAATCCCTGATGCTGTCCCTAACTAAGGCCCTGAAATTAGTCCTGAGGCCGTGACACTGCCTCTACCTGAGGCCTGGAGGCTCGTCCTAACTCAGGTCCTGACACAACACCTAACTCAGTCCCTGACACAGTACCTAACAAAGGCTCTGATGCTCGTCCTAAGTCAGGTCCTGACACTGTCTCTAATGCCCTGTGGCCATCAATATCTAAGGTCCTGATATCATCCTAAGCTAATATTTTGACCCATGTCTTACCAAGGTGCTGAAACTGTCCCAAAATGAGCCCTGATGCTGTCACTTAGTGAAGCCCTGAGGATGTCCCTAACAGAGGCCCTAAGAATGTTTTTTACGAAGACCCTAAGGCTGATCTTACAGAGGCCCTTATACTACTCCTACATCATGCCCTGACACTGTCCCTCACTGAGGCCCTAAAGATAGGCCTCACTTAGACCCTGTTGCCGTACTTTAGTTAGGCTCTACGTTGTCCCTACATCAATCCCTGACACTGGTCGTGATTAAGCCCGTGACGCTGTTCCTAACTAAGGCCCTGATGTTCTCAATCACTAAGGTCTTCATGCTATCCCTAGCTCATTTCCTAACACTATCCCAGGCCTGGAATCTGACTCTGGCCCGAACTAATTTCCTGCCTCTTATCCTCACAGAAGCCCTAATGCTCTCCCTAACTACGGCCAGACTAGTACTATCTTGGGCCCTGACACTGTCTGTAACTAAGGCCCGGAATCTATCCCTAATATAGGACCTGCTGCCTTCAATAACTAAAATCCGGACACTATCCTGAGTTAAGAACCTGACGCATTTCTAACCAAGGTCCAGACACTGTCCCTAAGGAAGCCTTGTCTCTGTCCCTAAGTGAAGGTCTGAGGCTGTGCCGAACTCAGGCCCTGATTCTATGCCTACCTGAGGCCTCGGCGTTGTGACTACCTCAGGCCCTGATCATGTCTTCAACTAAGACCCTATTGCTGACCCAACAAAGGCCATGATGCAACTCCTACATCATGCCCTGACAGTGTCCCCAGCTAAGGGCCTGAAGCTAGGTCCCACTCAGGCCCTGTGGCTCTCCCTAAGTCAGGCACTGATGCTGTCCCTACCTGAAGCCCTGATACTGGTTCTAATTAAGGCCCAGATACTCTCAGGAACTAGGGTCTTGACACTATCCCTAGGTCATTTCCTGACACGATCCCTACACTTCACCCTAAGCCTGGCCCTTGCAACTGTCCTGTCTCTTATGCTAACTGAAACCCTTATGCTGTGCCTAACTCAGGCCCTGAATTTAGTCACAAGGCCGTGGTACTCTCCCTAACTGAGGCCTACATGCTCTTCCTAAATCTGGCCCAGAACTGTCCCTCACTAACTCCCTAACACTACTCCTAATGCAGGCCCTGACACGGTACCTAACAGAGAAGCAGATGCTAGTCCTAACGCAGGCCCTTACACTGTGTGTAAGTAAGGCCCTGCTGCCGTCAATATCTAAAGTTCTGACATTATCCTGAGCTAATATCCTTACCCATGTCTCACCAAGGTCCTGAAACAGCCCCAAAATAAGCCCTGACACTGTCCCTAAGTTAGGCCCCGAGGATGTCCTTAACACATGCCCTGAGAATGTCTTTTAGAAAGATCCTAAGTCTGATCCTACAGAGACCCTTATACTATTCCTATGTCATGTCTTAACACTGACCCTCACTCAGGCCCTAAAGATAAGCCTCACATAGGCCCTCTTGCCGTAACCTTAGTTAGGCTCTGACGCTGTCATTACACCAAGCCGTGATACTGGTCCTGATTAAGGCCCTGACACTGGTCTTAACTAAGGCCCTGATGCTCTCAATAACTAAGGTCTTCACGCTATCCCTAGCTCATTTCCTGACACTATCTCTGTCCTGGAAGCCGACTCTCTCCCGAGCTAATTTCCTGCCCCTTATCCTCACAGAAGCCCTACTGCTCTCCCTATATAAGGCCCAGACTAGTCCTAACTAGGACCCTGACACTGTCTCTAAATAAGGCCCGGAATCTCTTCCTATTATAGGTCCTGTTACTGGCAATGACTAAAATCCAGACACTATCCTGAGCTAATATCATAACCCATGTCTTACCAAGGTCCTGAAACTGTCCCAAAATAAGCCCTGATGCTGTCCCTAAGTGAGGGCCTGAAGCTGTCCGTATGCAGCAGTTGGAATCCCCCAGCACGTGGCCCAGAGCACCGCGCTATGGGATCCAGGCAACAGTAAACTCACACCAGAGGGCCCACATCATGAAACTGTGAGCAAACCAGCCGTTTGGATCTCAGAGCAGAAGGCCCGATTCCCCATGGGGATGGGAACCTGGCAGGAGGGTCCTCACACCACTGAGCGCACATCAGAATATGTGGGGAGCCCAGCAGTTAGGGCCTGACACCAGCGGGCCCTCATCACCAAGAGGAGGTTGCTCCCAGAAGGTTCCAACTGACACCAGAGGGCTCACGTCACTAAGGCGACGTTTGCCAGGCAGGAATGACCTCAGAGAAGAGGGCCCAACTCACAGAACGGTGAGGATCCCAGTCAGGATAAGACTCTCACCAGAGGGCCCACATCACCAAGGGGATGGGAGCCAGGCAGGAGTGTACCCACACCAGTGAGGCCACATCTTCGAAAGTTGAAGAACCCAGCACATGTGGCCTCAAACCAGAGGACCCATATCACAAAGGGGCTGAGAGTGAGGCAGGCAGCAGGAACATCACAACATATGTCCCATAGAATAAAAAAGGTGAGTAATCCAGCAGTTTGAACCTCCCAGCAGGCGGCCCAGAACACAGAGGTTATTGGATCCAGACCTGAATGAACTCACCCCAGACGCACCTACATCATGAAACTGTGAGCAACCCACCCATTTGGATCTCAGAGCAGAAGGCCCCCATCCCCATGAGGATGGGAGCCTGGCAGGAGTGTCCTCGCACGACTGGGCGCACATCAGAAAATATGGGGAGCCCAGCAGTTAGGGCCTGATGCAAGAGGGCCTTCATCACCGAGCGGAGGAGGCGCCCAGCAGGCTCCAACTGACACCAGATGTCCCATATCGCCAAGGCAACATGTGCCAGGAAGGAGTGACCTCACAACAGAGGTCCCACCTCACTGAAATTTGGGGAATCCAGCCAGGATCAGATTCTCACCAGAGGGCCCACATCACCAAGGGGATGGGAACCAGGCAGGAGTGTCCTCACATCAGTGGGGCCACATCATCGAAAGGTGGTGAACCCGGCACATGTGGCCTCAACCCGGAAGACACACATCACCAAGGGTCTGGGAGTGAGGCCGGCAGGAGTAGCCTCACAACAGAGGGCCCATAGAATAAAAAAGTTGACGAATCCAGCAGTTGGAATCTCCTAGCAGGCCACCCAGAGCACCGAGGCTATGGGATCCAGGCCGGAGTGAACACACGCCACAGGGCTCACATCGTGAAACTGTGAGAAACCCAGCAGTTGGGACTTCAGAGCAGAAGGCCCACATCCCCATGGGGATGAGAACTAGGCAGGAGTGTCCTCAAACCACTGGGCGCACATCAGAAAATGTGGTGAACCCAACAGTTATGGCCTGACGAACAAGGGCCCTCATCACCGACGGGAGGAGGCTCCCAGCAGGCTCCAACTGCCACCAGAAAACCCATGTCGACAAGGCGACGTGTGCCGGCCATGCAGAAGAGACCTCACAGCAGAGGGCACACCTCACAGAAGGGTGAGAAAACCAGCCAGGATCAGATACTTACCAGAAGACCCACATCACTAAGGGGATGGGCACCAGGCAGGAGTTTCCTCACACCAGTGGGGCCACATCACCGAAAGGTGAGGCACCCAGGACATGTGGCATCAAACCAGAAGACCAACATCAACAAGTGACTGAGAGTGAAGCAGGCCAGAGTAGCCTTACAACGGAGGGTCCATAGAATAAAAAAGGTGAGGAATCCAGGAGTAGGAATCTCCCAGCAGGCGGCCCAGTGCACAGAGGCTATGGGATCCAGGCCGGAGTGAACACACAGCAGAGTGCCCACATCATGAAACTCTGAGCAACCCAACCGTTGGGAATCAGAGGATAAGGTCCGCATCCCCAAGGGGATGGGAACCAGGCAGGAGTGTCCTCGCACCACTGGGAGAACCTCAGAAAATTTGGTGAACCCAGCAGTTAGGGCCTGACGCCAGGGGGCCCTCATCACCGAGGGGAGGAGGCTCCCAGCAGGCTCCAATTGCCACCAGAGGGCCCACGTCACCAAGGCAACTTGTACCAGCCAGGCAAGAGTGACGTCACATCAGAGGGCCCACCTCACAGAAGGTTGAGGAACCCAGCCAGGATCATAGTCTCACCAGAGGGCCCACATCACCTCGGGAATGGGAACCAGGCAGGAGGGTCCTCACACCAGTGGGGCCACATCATCCAAAGGTGAGGAACTCAGCACATGCGGCCTCAAACCAGAGGACCCACATCACGAATGGGCTGGGAGTGAGGCAGGCAGGAGTAGCCTCACAACAGAGGGCCCATAGAATTAAACGGTGAGGAATCAAGCAGTTAGAACCTCCGAGCAGGTGGCCCAGAGGACCGAAGCTGTGGGATCCAGGCTGGAGTGAACTCACACCAGAGGGCCCACATCATGAAACTGTGAAAAACCCAGCGGTTGGGATCACAGAGAAGAAGGGCCAAAACCCCATGGGGGTGGGAAACTGGCAGGAGTGTCCTGGCATCACTGGGCGCACATCAGAAAACTTGGGGTGACCAGCAGGTAGGGCCTCATGACAAAGGACCCTGATCACTGAGGGGAGCAGGCTCCCAGCAGGCTCCAGCTGCCACCAGAAAGCCCACGTCGCCAAGGCTACGTGTGCCAGCCAGGCAGGAGTGACCTCACATCAGAGGGCCCACCTCACAGAAGGGTGAGTAAACAAGCCAGGTTGAGATTCTTACCAGAAGGCCCATATAACCAAGGGGATGGGAACAAGGCAGGAGTGTCCTCACACCAGTGGGGCCACATCTTCCAAAGGTGAGGAACCCAGCACATGTGGCCTCAAACCAGAGGACCCACATCACCAAGGGGCTAGGAGTGAGGCAGGCCCGAATCGACTTACAAAAGAGGGCCCATAGAATAAAAAAGGTGAGGAATCGATCAGTAGGAACCTCCCAACAGGCACAGTGCACAGTGCACAGAGGCTATGGGATCCAGGCCGGAGAGAACTCACAGCAGAGGGTCCACATCATGAAACTGTGAGCAACCCAGCCGTTGGGACCTCAGAGCAGAAGGCCCACACCCCCATGGGGATGGAAACATAGCAGGAGTGTACTCTCACCGCTAGGCACACCTCAGAAAATGTGGTGAATTCAGCAGTTAGGGCCTGACGCCAGAGGGCCCTCATCACCGAGGGGAGGAGACTCTCAGCAGGCTCCAATTGACAACAGAGGGCCTACGTCACCTAGGCGACGTGTGCCACGAAGGCAGGAGCCATCTCACATCAGAGGGCCCACCTCACAGAAGGGTGAGGAAGCCAGCCAGGATCAGACTCTCACCAGAGGGCCCACATCACCTTGGGAATGGGAACGAGGCAGGAGTGTCTTCACTCCAGTGGGGCACACCATCGAAAGGTGAGGATCCCAGGACATGTGACCTCAAACCAAAGGACCCACATCACTAAGGGGCTGGAAGTGAGTTAGGTAGGGGTAGCCTCAAAACAGAGGTCCCATAGAATAAAAAAGGTGAGGTATCTAGCAGTGGGAACCTGCCAGCAGGCGGCCCAGAGCACAGAGGCTATGGGATCCACGTCGGAGTGAACCAACACCACATGGCCCACATCATGAAACTGTGAGCAACCCACCCGTTGGGACCTCAGTGCAGAAGGCACACATCCCCATGGGGATGGAAATGAGGCAGGAGTGACTTCGCACCACTTGGCGAACATCAGAAAATATGGGGAGCCCAGCAGTTAGGGCCTGACGTCAGAGCGCCCCCATCACCGAAGGGAGGAGGCTACCAGCAGGCTCCAAATGCCACCAGAGGACCCACGTCGCCAAGCCGACCTGTGCCAAGCAGGCAGGAGTGACCTTACAGCAGAGGGCCCACCTAAGAGTACAGGGAGGAACACAGCCAGGATTAGACTCTCACCAGAGGGCCCACATCACCAGGGTGATGGGAACCAGGCAGGCGTGTCCTCACACCAGTGGGGCCACATCATCGAAAGGTGAGTAACCCAGCACATGTGGCCTCAAATCAGGGGACCCACATCACCAAAGGGCAGGGCGTGAGTCAGGCAGGAGTGGCCTCACAACAGAGGGCGCATAGAATAAAAAAGGTGAGGAATCCAGCAGTTCGAACCTACAAGGAGGCGGCCCAGAGCACCCTGGCTATGGGATCCAGGCTGGAGTGAACTCACAATAGAGAGCCCACATCATGAAACTGTGAGCAACCCAGCCGTTGGGACCTCAAGCAGAAGGCCCACATCCCCATGGTGATGGGAACCTGGCAGGAGTGTCCTGCCATCACTGGGCACACATCAGAAAATTTGGGGAGCCCAACAGTTAGGGCCTGACAGTAAAGGGCCCTCATCACCGAGGGGAGGAGGTTCCCAGCAGGCTCCATCTGCCACCAGAAAGCCCACGTTGCCAAGGCGACGTGTGCCATCCAGGCAGGCATGACCTCACAGCAGAGGGCCCACATCACAGAAGGGTGAGAACACCAGCCAGTATCAGATACTTACCGGAAGGCCCACATCATCAAAGAGAAGAGAACCAGGCAGGAGTGTCCTCACACTAGTGGGGTCACATCATCGAAAGGTGAGTAACCCAGCACATGTGGCCTCAAACTAGAGGACCCACAACACAAAGGGGCTGGGAGTGAGACAGGTCAGTGTAGCCTTACAACAGAGGGCCCATAGAATAAAAAAGGTGAGGAATCCATCAGTAGGAAACTCCCAGCAGGCGGCCCAGTTAACAGAGGCTATGGAATCCAGGCCGGAGTGAACTCACAGCAGAGTTCCCACATCATGAAACTGTGAGCAGCCCAGCCGTTGGGAACTCAGTGCAGAAGGCCCACATCCCCATGTGGATGGGATACTGGCAGGAGTGTCCTTGCACCACTGAGCACACATCAGAAAATGTGGGGAGCCCAGAATTTAGAACCTGAGGCCAGAGGGCCCTCATCACCGAAGGGAGGAGGCTCCCAGCAGGCTCCAATTGCCAAAAGAGGGCCCACGTCACCAAGGCCACGTGGGCCAGGCAGGAGTGACCTCACAGCAGAGGGCCCACTTCTCAGAACGGTGAGGAACGCGGGCAGGATCAGAAAATCCCCAGAGGGCCCACATCACCAAGGGGATGGGAAAGTGTCAGGAGTGTCCTCACAACTTTGGGGCCACATCAACATAAATGAAAGTTGAGGAACCCAGCACATGTGTCTTCCACCCAGAGAACCCACATAACAAAGTGTCTGAGAGTGAGGCAGGCAGGAGGAGCCTCACAACAGAGGGCCCATGGACTAGAAAATTTGAGGAATCCAGCAGTTGGAACCCCCTAGCAGCCGGCCCGGAGCACCGAGGCTATGGGAGCCAGGCCGCAGTGAACTCACACGAGAGAGCCCCTCACCATGAAAGTGTGAGCAACCCAGCCGTTGGGACCTCAGAGCAGAAGGCCCACATCGCCATGGGGATGAGAACCTTGCAGGGTGTCCTGGCAACACTGGGGGCACATCAGGAAATGTGTGGGAGACCAGCAGTTAGGGCCTGACGCCTGAGGGTCCCACATCACCGAGGGGTGGAGGCTCCCAGCAGGCTCCAGCTGCCAGCAAAGGGCTCAAGTCGCCAAGGCGATGTGTGACTGGCAGGAGTGACCTCAGAGCAGAGGGCCCACCTAACAGAATGGTGAGGAACCCAGGAAGGATCAGACTGTCCCAAGAGGGCCCACATCACCAAGGGGATGGGAACCAGGCAGGAGTGTCCTCCCACCAGTGGGGACATATCCACATCATCAAAAGGAGAGGAACCCAGCACATGTGGCCTCAAATGAGAGGACCCACATCACCAAGGGTCTGGCAGTGAGGCAGGAAGGAGGAGCCTCACAACGGAGGTCCCATGGAATAAAAAAGTTGAGGAATCCAGCAGTGGGAACGCCCCAGCCGGCAGCCCGGAACACCAAGGCTATAGGATCCAGGCCCCAGTGAACTCACACCAGAGGGCCCCACAAAATGAAAGTGTGAGCAAGCCAGCCGTCGGGACTTCAGAGCAGAAGGCCCACATCCCCTTAGGGATGAGAACCTGTCAGAGGTGTCCTGGCACCACTGGGCGCCTAGCAGGAAATGTGGTGGAGCCCAGCATATAGGGCCTGACGCCAGAGGGGCCTTCATCACCGAGGGAAGGAGACTCCCAGCAGGCTCCAACTGACACCAGAGGGCCCACGTGGCCAAGGCGACATGTGCCAGGCAGAAATGACCTCAGAGCCGAGGGCTCACCTCACAAAACTGTGAGGAACTCAGGTAGTATCAAACTCTCCTCAGAGGGCGCACATAACCAAGGGGACGAGAAACAGGCAGGAGTGTCCTCACACCAGTGGGGCCACATCCATATCATCATAATATGAGGAACCCAGCACATGTGGCCTCAAACCAGAGGACCCACAACACAAAGGGTTTAAGAGTCAGGCAGGCAGGAGGAGATTCACAACAGTGGGCCCATGGAATAGAAAAGGTGAGGAATCTAGCAGTTGGAACACTTTGGCAGGCGACCCGGAGCACCTAGGCCATGGGATCTAGTCTGCAGTGAATGCACACCAGAGGGCCGCACACCAAGAAAGTGTGAGCAAGCCAGCCGTTGGGACCTCAGAGCAGAAGGCCTACATCATCATGGGGATGGGATCCTGGCAGAGGTGTCCTGGCACCACTGGGAGTACATCAGGAAATGTTGGGGAGCCCAGCAGTTAGGGCCTGACGCCAGAGGGGCCCGCATCACTGAGGGGAGGAGGCTCCCAGCAGGCTCCAACTGACACCAGAGGGCCAAAGACACCAAGGTGACATGTGTAGGGCAGGAGTGACCTCAGAGCAGAGGGCCCACCTCACAGAACGGTGAGGAACCCAGGCAGGATCAGACTCTCCCCAGAGGGCCCGCATCACCAAGGGGACGGGAACCAGACAGGAGTGTCCTCACACCAGTGGGACCACATCCACATCATTGAAATGAGAGGAACCCAGCACATGTGGCTACAAACCAGAGGACCCAAATCACAAAGGGGCTGGGAGTTATGTAGGCAGGAGGATCCTCACAAAAGTGGGCCCATGAAATAGAAAAGGTGAGGAATCCAGCAGTTGGAACACACGAGCAGGCCATCAAGAGCACCGAGGCTATGCGTTCCAGACCGCAGTGAACTCACACCAGAGGGCACCACACCATGAAACTGAGCAAGCCAGCTGTTTGGACCTCAGAGCACAAGGCCCACACCCACATTGGGATGGGAACATGGCAAGGGAGTCCTGGCACTACGGGGCGCAAATCAGGAAATGTGCGGGAGCCCAGCAGTTAGGGCCTGACGCCAGAGGGGCCCTCATCACCAATGGGAGGAGCCTCACAGCAGGCTCCAACTGACACCGGAGGGCCCACGTCACCACGGCGACGTGTGCCAGGCAGGAGTGACCTCACAGTACAGGGCCCACCTCACAAAATTTTGAGGAACCCAGGCAGGATCAGACTCTCACCAGAGGGCTCAAATCACCAAGCAGATGGTAACCAGGCAGGAGTGTCCTCACACCAGTGACGCCACATCCACATCATCGAAAGGTGAAGAACCCAGCACATGTGGCTTCAAACTAGAGGATCCACATCAAAAAGGGGCTGGGAATGAGGCAGGCAGAAGTCGCCTCACAACAGAGGGCCCATGGAATAGAAAAGTTGAGGAATCTAGCCGTTGGTATATCCAAGCAGGCGGCCCGGAGCACCGAGGATATGGGATCCAGGTCGCAGTGAACTCACACCAGAGAGCCAGGAAAGTGTGAGCAAGCCAGCCTTTGGGACCTCAGAGCAGGAGGCCCCCATCCCCATGGGGATGGGAACCTGGCAGGGGTGTCCTGGCACCACTGGGCGCACATCAGGAAATGTGCGGGAGCCCAGCAGTTAGGGCCTGACTCCAGAGGGTCCCTCATCACCGAGGGGAGGATCCTCCCAGCAGTCTCCAACTGACACTAGAGCGCCCCCATCGCCAAGGCGACATGTGCCAGGTAGGCGTGACCTCACAGCAGAGGGCCCACCTCACAGAACGGTGAGGAACCCAGTCAGGATCAGACTCTCCACAGCGTGCACACATGACCAAGTGGATGGGAACCAGGCAGGAGTGTCCTCACACCAGTGGGGCCACATCCACATCATTGAAAGGTGAAGAACCCAGCACATGTGGCCTCAAACCAGAGGACATACATCACCAAGAGTCTCGGAGTGTGGCAGGAAGGAGGAGTCTCACAACAGAGGGCCGATGGAATAAAAAAGGTGAGGAATCCAGCAGTTGGACACCCCCATCAGGCAGCCCGGAGCACAATGGCTATGGGATCCTGTCCGCAGTGAACTTAAGCCAGAGGGTGCCACACCATGAAAGTGTGAGCAAACCAGCCGTTGGGACCTCAGAGCAGAAGGCCCACATTCCCATGCGGATGGGAACATGACAGGGGTGTCCTGGCACCACTGGGCGCACAACAGGAAATGTGGGGGTGCCCAGCAGTTAGGGCAACTATCTTGCCTCTTATGCTAACTGATGCCGTTACGATGTGCCTAACTCAAGCCCTAAATTTAGTCCCAAGGCCGTGGCACTGTCCCTAACTGAGGCCTAGATGCTCTTCCGAAATCTGACCCAGAAATGTTCCAAACTAATGTCCTAACATTATTCCTAACTCAGGTCCTGATATGGTACCTAAAAGAGGCCCAGATGCTAGTCCTAACGCAGGCTCTGACACTGTCTCTAACTAAGGCCCTGGTGCCATGAATGTCTAAAGTCCTGACATTATCCTGAGCGAATATCCTGAACCATGTCTTACCAAGGTCTTGAAATTGTCCTAAAGTAAGCCCTGACGCTGTCCCTAAGTGAGGCCCTGAGGCTGTCCCTATCAGAGGCCCTGAGAAGGTCTTTAACGAAGACCCTAATGCTGATATTACAGAGGCCATTATACTACTCCTAAGTCATGCCCTGACACTGTCCCTCACTCAGGCTCTAAACATAGGCCTCACTTAGGCCCTGTTGCCATACCTTAGTTAGGCTCAGGCGCAGTCCCTACATCAAGCCCTGACACTGGTCCTGATTAAGCCCCTCACACTGGTCCTAACTAAGGACCTGATGCTCTCAATAACTAAGGTCTTCACGCTATCCCTGGCTCATTTACTGACACTATCCCTGGCCTGGAACCTGACTCTGTCCCGAGATCATTTCCTGCGTCTTATCCTCACTGAAACCCTTATGCTCTCCCTAACAAAGGCCCAGACTAGTCCAAACTAAGGCCTTGACACTGTCTCTAACTAAGGCCCGGAATGTGTCCCTAATATAGGCCCTGCTGCCGGCAACAACTAAAATCCGGACACTATCTTGAGTTAATAAACTGACACATTTCTAACCAAATCCTGTCACTGTCCCTAATAAAGCCCTGTCGCTGTCCCTATGTGAAGTCCTGAGGCTGTTCCTAACTCAGAACCTGATCATGTCTTTAACTAAGACCCTATTGCTGACCCAACAAAGGCGCTGATGCAGCTCCTACATCATGCCCTGACAGTGTCCCCAGCTAAGGGCCTGATGCTATGCCTCACTCAGGCCCTGTGGCTCTCCTTAAGTGAGGCTCTGACGCTGTCCCTACCTGAAGCCCTGACACTGGTTCCAATTAAGGCCCTGATACTCTCAGTGACTAAGTTCTTGACACTACCCCTAAGTTATTTCCTGACACGTTCCCTATACTTTACCCTAAGCCTGTCCCTTGCAACTGTCCTGCCTCTTATGCTAACTGAAGCCCTTTTGCTGTGCCTAACTCAGGCCCTGAATTCAGTCCCAAGGCCGTGACACTGTCCCTAACTGAGGCTTAGATGTTCTTCCTAAATCTGGCCCAGAACTGTCCCTCACTCAAGCCCTAACACTATTCCTAAATCAGGCCCTGACACGGTACCTAACAGAGGCCGAGATGCTAGTCCTAATTCAGGCCCTGACACTGTGTCTAACTAAGCCTCTGTTGCCATCAATATCTAAAGTTCTTACATTATCCTGAGCTAATATCATGACCCATGTCTTACCAAGGTCCTGAAACTGTCCCAAAGTAAACTCTGACGCTGTCCCTAAGTGAGGCCCTGAGGCTGTCCCTATCAGAGACCCTGAGAATATGTTTAACGAAGACCCTAATGCTGATCGTACAGAGGCCCTTATACAATTCCTTTGTCATACCCTGACACTGTCCCTCACTCAGGCCCTAAAGATAGGCCTCACGTAGGCCCTGTTGCCATACCTTAGTTAGGCTCTGATGCTATCCCTACATCAAGCCCTGACACTGGTCCTGATTAAGGCCCTGACACTGGTCTTAACTAAGGCCCTGATGCTCTCAATAACTAAGGTCTTCACACTATCCCTAGCTCATTTCCTGACACTATCTCTGGCCTGGAACCTGACTCTGTCCCGAGCTAATTTCCTGCTTCTTATCCTCATAGAAGCCCTAATGCTCTCCGTAACTAGGGCCCAGACTTATCCTAACTAGGGCCCTGCCACTGTTTCTAACTATGGCCTGGAAACTGTCCCCAATATAGGTCCTGCTGCCGGGAATAATTAAAATTCGGACACTATCCTGTGTTCAGAATCGGATACATTTCTAACCAAGGTCCTGACACTATCCCAAAGAAAGCCCTGTCTCTGTCCCTAAGTGAAGGACTGAGGCTGTGCCTAACTTAGGCCCTGAAGCTATCCCTAACTCAGGCCTTGAAGCTCTGACCATCTGAGGCCCTGATCATGTCTTTAACTAAGACCCTATTGCTGATCCAACAAAGTCCCTGATGCAGCCCCTACATCGTGCTCTGACAGTGTCCCCAGCTAAGGGCGTGACGCTAGGCCTCACTCAGTCCCTGTGGCTCTCTCTAAGTCAGGCTCTGACACTGTCCTTACCTGAAGCCCTGACACTGGTTCCAATTAAGGCCCTGATACTCTCAGTGACTAAGGTTTTGACAGTATCCCTAGGTCATTTCCTGACACGATCCCTAAACTTTACCCTAAGCCTGTCCCTAGCAACTGTTCTGCCTCTTATGCTACCTGAAGCCCTTATCCTGTGAATACCTCAGGCCCTGAATTTAGTCCCAAGGCCGTGACACTGTCCCTAACTGAGGCTTAGATGCTCATCCTAAATCCGGCCCTGACACTGTCCCTAACTATGGCCCTAACACTCTTGCCAACACAGGCCCTGACACGGTACCTAACAGAGACCAAGTTGCTAGTCCTATCTAAGGCCTTGACACTGTCCCTAAATAAGGCCCTGCTGCCGTCAATATTTAAAGTCCTGACAGTATCCTGAGCTTATTATATCCTGGCCCATGTTTTATTAAGGTCCTGAAACTGTCCCAAAGTAAGCCTTGATGCTGTCCCTACGTGAGGCTGTGAGGCTGTCTCTCACACAGGTCCTGAGAATGTCTTTAAGAAACCCCTTAAGCTGTTCCTACCGAGGCCCTTATGCTGCTCCTAAGTCATGCCCTGACACTGTCCCCAGCTAAGGCCCTGATTCTAGGCCTCACTCAGTCCCTGTCGCTCTCCCTAAGTCAGGCTCTGACGCTGTCCCTACCTGAAGCCCTGACACTGGTTCTAAATTAGGCACTGATGCTCTAAGTAGCTATGGTCTTGACACTATCCCTACATCATTTCCTGATGCTATTCCTAGACCTTAACCTAACCTTGTCTTTAGCTAATGTCGAGTCTCTTATCCTAACTAAATCCCTGATACTGTCCCTAACTAAGACCCTGAATTTAGTCCCGAGCCCGTGAACCTGTCTCTAACTGAGGCCTGGAGGCTGTCCTTAACAAAAGCCCTCAATTTATCTTAACTAAGGCCCTGACACTCTCCCTAATTAAGGACTGAGGCTGTCTCTGACTAAGGCCCTGAGTCTGTCTTTAACTACTGGCCTCACCCTTTCCCTAACAAAGGTCCTGAAACATTCCCTAACTAAGACCCTGACACGGTCCCTAATAACTTGAGCTGTCCCTCATTAATGCCCTATGCAGCCCATAAATGATGTACTGAAGACAGCACGAATGTCCAGACGATGTCACTAATGACCCAAAATGTCTCTTACTAAGGTCCTCAAATTACCTCTAACTGAGGCCCGAAAGACGTCCATAACTAAGGCCCTGACACTATCTCGAACTAAGACCCCAAAGTTATCTTTAACTGAGGCCATGACAGTGTCCCTAACAAAGAACCTGACACTGTCTCTAACTAAGGCCCTGAGTCTGTCTTTACCTAAGGCCTCACTCTTTCCCCAACTACTCCCTGATGCTGCCCCTACCCAAGGCCCTGACGGTGTGCCTAATTGCCTGAGCTGTCTTTCACTAATACCCTGACCCTGTCCATAACTAACGCCCTGATGATGTCCCTAACGAACAGCCTGAAGTGTCTCTTACTAAGGCCCTCAAGTTTTTCTCTGAGGCCCTGACACTCTCCCTAATTAAGGCCTTGACACTGTCTGTAAGTAATGGCCTGATGCAGCTCCTACCTGGTATGCTGATGCTCTGAGACCTTGAAGTCTCTACCTGAGAAGCTGACACTGTCTGTAACTAATTTTCAGGCTTTTTCCGTAACTAACATCCTAATTTTGTCCCTAAATAACGCCCTGACACTGGTCCTAACTACGGCCCTGATGCTGACCCTATCTAAGGCCCTGACGATGTCCCTAATAGACTTAGATGTCCCTTAATGTTGGCCTGACCCTGTCCCTCACCAAGGCCCTGACCCTCTTCCTAACTAAGGCTGTGATGATGTCTCTACCTGAGGCACTGTCACTGTCTATAATAACAACCGACTCTTTCCCTAACACACTGATGCTGTCCCTAATAGCCTCATGTATCTCTCAATAACGCCCTGATCCTGTCCATAACTAAGGCCTTGAATATGTCCATAAGTATGTCTCTGATGGTGTCCTTAACTAAGGCCCTGATGCTCTCTTTACGTAAGACACTTACACTATCTATAATAATGGCCTGACTCTTTCCCTAACTAATACCCTGATGCTATCTCTAATTGAGGCCCTGAAGATGTCTCTAATACACTTGTGTGTTCCTCTGTATCACCCTGATCCTGTCCATAACTAAGGCCCTGAATATGTCCCTAGGTAAGTCTCTGACGCTGTCCCTAACTAAGGCGCTGATGTTGTCTCTACCTCAGAATCTGAAATTCTAATGTCCTGACTCTCCCTAACTAACATCCTGATGCTGCCCCTAAGTGAGGCCCTGACACTCTTCTTAACTAAGGACTTGCTGCTGTCCCTACCTAAAACCCTGACACCGTCTGTAACTAATGACCTGACTCCCTAACTAACACCCTAGTTTGGGCCCTAACTAACGCCCTGACACTGGTTCTAATTATGGCCATAATGCTGGTTCTAAGGCCCTGAAGATATCCCTAAGTAACAGCCTGAACTGTGTCTAACGAAGGCTCTCACGTTATCTCTAAGTGAAGCACTGACACTGTCCCTAACTTAGGCCCTTATAGTCTAAGCTGTCACTAAATAATGCCCTGATCCTGTCCATAAGTAAGGTCCTGAATATGTCCCTAAGTGCATCTCTGACGATGTCCTTAACAGCCTGAACTCTCTTCAAGTTATCTCTGAGGCTCTGACACTGGCCCTTCCTAAGGCCTCACCCTGGGGTTGTCCCAGGCTGCTAGGCAGTTTTCTCTTGTCCGCATCTCTAGCCAGCTGCCTGCCATCGGCCACTCTAAGATTCTGCTATACAGTGGTCCCATGTGGGATGTGCCTGTGTAGGCTCACCTGCTGGAGGAGAGTCATGGCCACTCCGCCCTCCAGGGGACTGCGGCTCAGGGTAGGAGCCTCTCAGCCAGTGTCTGGACACAGGGTTCTGTGTCCTTGTTTGTTGTAAATCCCTTGGAGTTACCTCTAACATTTTTGAATGGATATCATCCCCTCTGCATATTTATAATATAAATTATTTACCACATTAAAATCTAGGAATGGCATTTTAAGAATGAGCAGGAGGGGGGACCTTGAAGATGGTGGAAGAGTAAGACGCGGAGATCACCTTCCTCCCCACAGATAACACCAGAAATACATCTACACGTGGAACAACTCCTACAGAACACCTACTGAAGGCTGGCAGAAGACCTCAGACCTCCCAAAAGGCAAGAAACTCCCCACGTACCTGGGTAGGGCAAAAGAAAAAAAGAAAAAACAGAGACAAAAGAATAGGGACAGCACCTGCACCAGTGGGAGGGAGCTGTGAAGGAGGAAAAGTTTCCACACACTAGGAAGCCCCTTTGCGGGCGGAGACTGCAGGAGGCGGAGGGGGGAGCTTCGAAGCCGTGGAGGAGTGCACAGCAACGGGTGCGGAGGGCAAAGCGGGGAGATTCCCGCACAGAGGATCGGTGCCGACCGGCACTCACCAGCCCGAGAGGCTTGTCTGCTCACCCGCCGGGGCGGGCGGGGCTGCGAGCTGAGGCTCTGAGGCTCAGGTTTCGGATGGAGCGCAGGGAGAGGACTGGGGTTGGCGGCTTGAACATAGCCTGAAGGGGTTGGTGCACCACAGCTAGCCGGGAGGGAGTCCGGGGAAAAGTCTGCACCTGCCGAAGAGGCAAGAGACTTTTTCTTCCCTCTTTGTTTCCTGGTGCGTGAGGAGAGGGGTTTAAGAACGCTGCTTAAAGGAAGTCCAGAGACGGGCGCGAGCCGCGGCTAAAAGCGCGGACCCCAGAGGCGGGCGGGAGATGTTAAGGCTGCTGCTGCCGCCACCAAGGGGCCTGTGTGCGAGCACAGGTCACTCTCCACACCCCTCTTCCGCGGAGCCTGTGCAGCCCGCCACTGCCAGGTTCCCGGGATCCAGGGACAACTTCCCCGGGAGAACGCACGGCGGGCCTCAGGCTGGTGCAAAGTCACGCTGGACTTTGCCGCCACAGGCCCGCCCCGCACTCCGTGCCCCTCCCTCCCCGCCGGCCTCAGTGCGCCAGAACCCCCGAATCAGCGGCTCCTTTAACCCCGTCCTGTCTCAGCAAAAAACAGATGCCCTCCAGCGACCTACACGCAGAGGCAGGGCCAAATCCAAAGCTGAGCCCCTGTGAGCTGTGAGAACAAAGAAGAGAAAGGGAAATCTCTCCCAGCAGCCTCAGAAGCAGCGGATTAAAGCTCCACAATCAACTTGATATACCCTGCATCTGTGGAATACATGAATAGACAACCAATCATCCCAAATTAAGGAAGTGGACTTTAGGAGCAAGATCTATGATTTTTTCCCCTATTCCTCTTTTTGTGAGTGTGTATGTGTATGCTTCTGTGTGAGATCTTGTCTGTACAGTCTTGCTTCCATCATTTGTCCTAGGGTTCTATCCGTCCATGGTTTTTTCTTAAAATTTTTTTCTTAATAATCAATTTTAATTTTAATAACGTTATTATACTTTACCTTCGTTCTTTCTTTCTTTCTTTCTTTCTTTCTTTCTTTCTTTCTTTCTTTCTTTCTTTCTTTCCTTCCTTCCTTCCCTCCTTTAGACAACGAATCATCCCAAATTGAGGAGGTGGTCTCTGACAGCAAGATTTATGATTTTTCCCCCTTTACCTCTTTTAGTGAGGGTGTATGTGTATGCTTCTGTGTAAGATTTTGTCTGTATACCTTTGCTTCCAACATTTGTCCTAAGGTTCTATCCGTCCCTTTTTTTTTCCCTAAATAAGAATTTTTTAATTCAATAAACTTATTATACTTTATTTTATTTTTACTGTATCTTCTTTCTTTCTGTTTTTCCTTCTTTCCCTCCTTCCTTCCTTCCTCCCTCCCTCCTTTCTTTCCTTCTTGCTTTCTTTCCTTCTTTGCTTCTTTCTTCCTTCCTTCCTTCCTTCCTTCCTTCTTTCCTTCTTTCTTTCCTCATACTTCTACTAATTCCCTCTACTTTTTCTACCTTTTATTCTGAGCCGTGTGGATGAAAGGCTGTTGGTGCTTCAGTCAGGAGTCAGGGCTCTGCCTCTGAGGTAGGAGAGCCAACTTCAGGACACTGGTCCACAAGAGACCTCCCAGCTCCACATAATATCAAATGGTGAAAATCTCCCAGAGACCTCCATCTTAACACCAGCACCCAGCTTCACTCAACGACCAGCAAGCCACAGTGCTAGACAACCTATGCCAAACAACTAGCAAAACAGGAACACAACCCAACCCATTAGCAGAGAGGCTGCCTAAAATCATAATAAGGCCACAGACACCCCAAAACACACCACCAGACATGAACCTGCCCACAAGAGAGACAAGATCCAGCCTCATCCACCACAACAGAGGCACTAGTCCCCTCCACCAGGAAGCCTAAACAACCCACTGAACCAACCTTAGCCACTGGAGACAGACATCAAAAACAGTGGGAACTACGAACCAGCAGTCTGCAAAAAGGAGACCCCAAACACAGTAAGATAAGCAAAATGAGAAGACAGAAAAACACACAGCAGATGAAGGAGCAAGATAAAAATGTGCCAGACCTAACAAATGAAGAGGAAATAGCCAGTCTACCTGAAAAAGAATTCAGAACAATGATAGTAAGGATGATCCGAAATCTTGGAAATAGAATGGACAAAATGCAAGAATCAGTTAACAAGGACCTAGAAGAAATAAAAATGAAACAAGCAACGATGAACAACACAATAAATGAAATTAAAAGTACTCTAGATGGGATCAATAGCAGAATAACTGAGGCAGAAGAACGGATAAGTGACCTGGAAGATAAAAGAGTGGAAATAACTACTGCAGAGTAGAATAAAGAAAAAAGAATGAAAGAACTGAGGACAGTCTCAGAGACCTCTGGGACAACATTAAACGCACCAACATTTGAATTATAGGGGTTTCAGAAGAAGAAGAGAAAAAGAAAGGGACTGAGAAAATATTTGAAGAGATTATAGTTGAAAACTTCCCTAATATGGGAAAAGAAATAGTTAATCAAGTCCAGGAAGCACAGAGAGTCCCATACAGGATAAATCCAAGGAGAAATACGCCAAGACACATATTAATCAAACTGCCAAAAACTAAATACAAAGAAAACATATTAAAAGCAGCAAGGGAAAAACAACAAATAACACATAAGGGAATCCCCATAAGGTTAACAGCTGATCTCTCAGCAGAAACCCTACAAGCCAGAAGGGAGTGGCAGGACATACTGAAAGTGATGAAGGAGAAAAACCTGCAGCCAAGACTACTTTACCCAGCAAGGATCTCATTCAGATTTGATGGAGAAATTAAAACCTTTACAGACAAGCAAAAGCTGAGAGAGTTCAGCACCACCAAACCAGCTTTACAACAAATGCTAAAGGATCTTCTCTAGGCAAGAAACACAAGAGAAGGAAAAGACCTATAATAACAAACCCAAAACAATTTAGAAAATGGGAATAGGAACATACATATCGATAATTACCTTAAATGTAAATGGACTAAATGCTCCCACCAAAAGACACAGATTAGCTGAATGGATACAAAAACAAGACCCTTATATATGCTGTCTACAAGAGACCCACTTCAGACCTAGAGACACATACAGACTGAAAGTAAGGGGATGGAAAAAGATATTCCATGCAAATGGAAACCAAAAGAAAGCTGGAGTAGCAATTCTCATATCAGACAAAATAGACTTTAAAATAAGGACTATTAAAAGAGACAAAGAAGGACACTACATAATGATCAAGGGATCGATCCAAGAAGAAGATATAACAATTGTAAATATTTATGCACCCAACATAGGAGCACCTCAATACATAAGGCTAATACTAACAGCCATAAAAGGGGAAATCGACAGTAACACATTCATAGTAGGGGACTTAAACACCCCACTTTCACCCATGGACAGATCATCCAAAATGAAAATAAATAAGGAAACACAAGCTTTAAATGATACATTAAACAAGATCGACTTAATTGATATTTATAGGACATTCGATCCTAAAACAACAGAATACACATTTTTCTCAAGTGCTCATGGAACATTCTCCAGGATAGATCATATCTTAGGTCACAAATCAAGCCTTGGTAAAGTTAAGAAAATTGAAATTGTATCAAGTATCTTTTCTGACCACAATGCCATGAGACTAGATATCAATTACAGGAAAAGATCTGCAAAAAAATACAAACACATGGAGGCTAAACAATACACTACTTAATAATGAAATGATCACTGAAGAAATCAAAGAGGAGATCAAAAAATACCTAGAAACAAATGACAGTGGAGACACAACGATCCAAAACCTGTGGGATGCAGCAAAAGCAGTTCTAAGGGGGAAGTTTATAGCAATACAATCCTACCTTAAGAAGCAGGAAACATCTCGAATAAACAACCTAACCTTGCACCTCAAGCAATTAGAGAAAGAAGAACAAAAAAACCCCAAAGCTAGCAGAAGGAAAGAAATCATAAAAATCAGATCAGAAATAAATGAAAAAGAAATGAAGGAAACAATAGCAAAGATCAATAAAACTAAAAGCTGGTTCTTTGAGAAGATAAACAAAATAGATAAACCACTAGCCAGAATCATCAAGAAAAAAAGGGAGAAGACTCAAATCAATAGAATTAGAAATGAAAAAGGAGAGGTAACAACTGACACTGCAGAAATAAAAGAGATCATGAGAGATTACTACAAGCAACTCTATGCCAATAAAATGGACAATCTGGAAGAAATGGACAAATTCTTAGAAATGCACAACCTGCCAAGACTGAATCAGGAAGAAATAGAAAATATGAACAGACCAATCACAAGCACTGAAATTGAAACTGTTATTAAAAATCTTCCAACAAAGAAAAGCCCAGGACCAGATGGCTTCACAGGCGAATTCTATCAAACATTTAGAGAAGAGCTAACACCCATCCTTCTCAAACTCTGCCAAAATATAGCAGAGGGAGGAACACTCCCAACTCCTTCTATGAGGCCACCATCACCTTGATACCAAAACCAGACAAGGATGTCACAAAGGAAGAAAACTACAGGCCAATATCACTGATGAACCTAGATGCAAAAATCCTCAACAAAATACTAGCAAACAGAATCCAACAGCACATTAAAAGGATCCTACACGATGATCAAGTGGGGTTTATTCCAGGAATGCAAGGATTCTTCAATATATGCAAATCTATCAATGTGATAAACCATATTAACAAATTGAAGGAGAAAAACCATATGGTCGTCTCAATAGATGCAGAGAAAGCTTTTGAAAAAATTCAACACCCATTTATGATAAAAACCTTGCAGAAAGTAGGCATAGAGGGAACTTTCCTCAACATAATAAAGACATATATAACAAGCCCACAGCAAACATCATCCTCAATGGTGAAAAACTGAAAACATTTCCACTAAGATCAGGAACAAGACAAGGTTGCCCACTCTCACCACTCTTATTCAACATAGTTTTGGAAGTTTTAGCCACAGCAATCAGAGAAGAAAAGGAAATAAAAGGAATCCAAATCGGAAAAGAAGAAGTAAAGCTGTCACTGTTTGCAGATGACATGATCCTATACACAGAGAATCCTAAAGATGCTACCAGAAAACCACTAGAGCTAATCAATGAATTTGGCAAAGTGGCAGGATACAAAATTAATGCACAGAAATCTCTGGCATTCCTATATACTAATGATGAAAAATCTGAAACTGAAATCAAGAAAACACTCCCATTTACACTGCAACAAAAAGAATAAAATATCTAGGAATAAACCTACCTAAGGAGACAAAAGACCTGTACGCAGAAAACTATAAGACACTGATGAAAGAAATTAAGGATGATACAAAGAGATGGAGAGATATACCATGTTCTTGGATTGGAAGAATCAACATTGTGAAAATGACTCTACTACCCAAAGCAATCTATAGATTCAATGCAATCCCTATCAAACTACCACTGGCATTTTTCACAGAACTAGAACAAAAAATTTTGCAATTTGTATGGAAACACAAAAGACCCCGAATAGCCAAAACAATCTTGAGAACGAAAGAAGTAACTGGAGGAATCAGGCTCCCTGACTTCAGACTATACTACAAAGCTACATTTATCAAGACAGTATGGTACTGGCACAAAAACAGAAAGATAGATCAATGGAACAGGATAGAAAGCCCAGAGATAAACCCATGCACATATGGACACCTTATCTTTGATAAAGGTGGCAGTAATGTACAGTGGAGAAAGGACAGCCTCTTCAATAAGTGGTGCTAGGAAAACTGGACAGGTACATGTAAAAGTATGAGATTAGATCACTCCCTAACACCATACACAAAAATAAGCTCAAAATGGATTAAAAACCTAAATGTAAAGCCAGAAACTATCAAACTCTTAGAGGAAAACATAGGCAGAAAACTCTATGACATAAATCACAACAAGATCCTTTCTGACCCACCTCCTAGAGAAATGGAAATAAAAACAAAAATAAACAAATGGGACCTAATGAAACTGCAAAGCTTTTGCACAGCAAAGGAAACCATAAACAAGACCAAAAGACAACGCTCAGAATGGAAGAAAATATTTGCAAATGAAGCAACCGACAAAGGATTAATCTCCAAAATTTACAAGCAGCACATGCAGCTCAATAACAAAAAAACAAACAACCCAATCCAAAAATGGACAGAAGACCTAAATAGACATTTCTCCAAAGAAGATATACAGACTGCCAACAAACACATGAAAGAATGCTCAACATCATTAATCATTAGAGAAATGCAAATGAAAACTACAATGAGATATCATCTCACACCAGTCAGAATGGCCGTCATCAAAAAATCTAGAAACAATAAATGCTGGAGAGGGTGTGGAGAAAAGGGAACACTCTTGCACTGCCGTTGGGAATGTGAATTGGTTCAGCCACTATGGAGAACAGTATGGAGGTTCCTTAAAAAACTACAAATAGAACTACCATATGACCCAGCAATCCCACTACTGGGCATATACCCTGAGAAAACCAAAATTCAAAAAGAGTCATGTACCAAAATGTTCATTGCAGCTCTATTTACAATAGCCCGGAGATGGAAACAACCTAAGTGCCCATCATCGGATGAATGGATAAAGAAGATATGGCACATATATACAATGGAATATTACTCAGCCATAAAAAGAAACGAAATTGAGCTATTTGTAATGAGGTGGATAGACCTAGAGTCTGTCATACAGAGTGAAGTAAGTCAGAAAGAAAAAGACAAATACCGTATGCTAACACATATATATGGAATTTAAGGGGAAAAAATGTCATGAAGAACCTAGGGGTAAGGCAGGAATAAAGACGCAGACCTCCTAGAGAACGGACTTGAGGTTATGGGGAGGGGGAAGGGTGAGCTGTGACAGGGCGAGAGAGAGTTATGGGCATATACACACTAACAAACGTAGTAAGGTAGATAGCTAGTGGGAAGCAGCCGCATGGCACAGGGATATTGGCTCGGTGCTTTGTGACAGCCTGGAGGGGTGGGATAGGGAGGGTGGGAGGGAGGGAGACGCAAGAGGGAAGACATATGGGAACATATGTTTATGTATGACTGATTCACGTTGTTATAAAGCAGAAACTAACACACCATTGTAAAGCAATTATACCCCAATAAAGATGTTTAAAAAAAAACAAACAAAAAAAAAAAACGAATGAGCAGGAGAACCCTGGATGCCTCCCGAATGATCTATTACCTGGAGGATTTAAAATTCTAATGAGAAAACACTCACTCTCCTCACCCTCTTGGGCATCAGCACAAGGCGGGAATCAGCTACATCCTTTATTTATCCCTCTGATTTTCCAGAACTTTTCCCTCCAGGAGAAATCTCTGGGCTCTTCGGGAGCTGTGAGTGGTGGCCGTCAGGTAAATATGAGACTGAAAAGCAAGAGGAAGAGGGACAGAAGAGGAGATGAGAATCGGTGACGGGGAGAAGCAGGGACGTCCACGTTCAATCGCAGGCTGAGAGGCTAGGTTAGTCTCCAGCGAAGCTAAGGACCACCAGTTTCTGGCCCCACTGGCCTTGTCACCTGGTGTGGGAACTGGGGATAGACAAAACACCATGGCCACTGTCAGAGAAATCAGGGAGGTGGGAGGGTACCCCTGAGAGCCAGATTGAAAATGGTCATGCTATGAAATAATAAGATGCCCTTTCAGAAAAGTGAAGACTGTCCCCTTGGTTCTCAAAGACTTGCAAATACTCTGTGGCCTTCTGGAGGCATGCTGAAGCCTTCAGCCTTTGAGGGCAGTAACGGGAGTGCATCTGGGCTCAAAACCATTCAGCACTCACTCCCTGAGGTTGTGAGGATGACCCGTGTCCACCCCTCGGGTGCTGTGGGGCCTGAAATCCCCTGATCACCGAGGACGGGAGGGGCCGCACAGACACTCCCCTGGACCACCGGGGGCTTGGCTGCTGGGCTACAGTCCTTTATCAGATACATGGTTTGCAAACACCTTGGGCCATTTTGGATGGTGGATTATCTTATTCCTTGCTCCTTTTATACACAACTGTTTTTCATCTTAAGGAAGTCCAATTCATCTATTTTGTCTTTTGTTGCTTCTGCTTTTGGTAGATCTAAGAAATCATGACCAAATCCAAGGTCATGAAGATTTACTCTCATGTTTTCTTCTAGGAGTTTTATAATTTTGGTTCTTGCATCTAGGCCTTTGGTCCATTTTGCATTGATTCTTTATATGGGGTTGGGGGAGGTAAGGGTCCAATTTTACTCTTCTGCATGTGGATATCCAGTTGTTCCAGAACCTGTGCTCACTGTTCGGGAGAAAATACCTGCAAATGACGCGACCAACAATGGTTTAATTCTAAAATATATAAACACCACATACAACTCAAAAAAGAAAAAAAAATCAAAAAATAGGCAGAAGGTCTAAATAGACATTTCTCCAAAGACATACAGATAGCCAATAGGCACCTGAAAAGACGTTCCACATCGCTAATTATTAGAGAATGCAAATCAAAACTACAGTGAGTTATCACCTTGTAGTGGTCAGAATGGCCATCATTAAAATGTCTAGAAATAAATGTGGAAGGGGTGTGGAGAAAAGGGAACCCTCCTACACTACTGGTGGGAATGTAAATTGATGCAGCCACTATGGAAAACAGTATGGAGGTTCCTCAAAACCTAAAAATAGAATTACCATATGAACCAGCAATCCCACCCCTGGGCACACATCCAGACAAAACTATAATTCGAAAAGATACATGCACCCCAGTATTCACAGCAGCACCCTTCACAATAACCAAGACATGGAAGCAGCCTGAATGTCCCTCAACAGATGAATGGATATAGAAGATGTGGTACATATATACAATGGAATATTACTCAGCCATAAAACAGAATGAAATAATGCCATCTGCAGCTACATGGATGGACCTAGAGATTACCATACAAAGTGAAGTAAGTCAGACAGAGAACAACAAATACCATATGATATCACTTATATGTGGATTATAAAATTAGACCCAAAGAACCTATCTACAGAACAAAAACACACTCACAAATATAGAAAACAGACTTGTGGTTGTCAAGGGGAAGACAGGGGAGAGGGATGGATTGGGAGTTTGGGATTAGTAGATGAAAATTATTATATAATGAATGGATAGACAAGGTCTTCCTGCACAGCACAGGGAACTGTATTCAATACCCTGTAATTAACCATAATGGAAAGGAATATGAAAAATATGTATATATGTATGTTTGTATATATGAATCACTTTGCTGTACAGTAGAAATTAACACAACATTGTAGGTCAACTATAATTTAATATCAATTAGTTTGAAGGCACTTTTATAAATTAGGTCTTATTTCTCTTGTCCTTTCATCCTGGGACAAATGTATAACAGAAACTAACCTGGATTACTCCGGGATGAACTCGTATCACACAGAACTTTAATTGTTGAACAAACCATGAATACGAGTTACACCATGGGATGTCCTGACCCAATATGAAGTTTGTAAACCTTGTATCAAGCCTGCAGAATCCACTAAATTTGGAAATTCAAAGTGAAATGAAGCCACCTATCCCATGACTTCTCCACAACTAGTTCTACAACATCAATTGGAAACCATATACAATCAAATGAATGTAGACAGACAACTATAGCCTTCCTTTTTTTGCCTTTTAAATGAAGACCGTATTTAAGGTGATGCCTTGGGCCATTTCAGGGTGTTACTCAATTTCCTGGGTATCTGCCATGCACACAGGAGGTACACATGTTAGTTAACTTGTTTGTGCAACTATATGAAGGTAGTTAATACCACAAAACTGTATATGTAAAGTGAATTAAATGCTAAAGTCATGTTTTGTATTTTTAATGACAATGAAAAAAAGTGCAGCACTGATATTTGTTACAAAAATGAACATTAAAAACATTCTTAGTGAAAAAAGTCATACAGAAAAGGCCACCTAGGTCCCATACTCATCTTGTCTGCTTCAAATCCATCAAGGTTGTCCAAATGAGGGAGAAACTCAGTAATGGTTCCAGAAAAAGAAAACTGGATAAGGATGGAAAAGGACATTTGCATACAGTTGGGACAGTAGGTGAAAGTTGAAGTGGGGCTGAGTATTAAATTATAATGTGGACATCAGGATTTCTTCATTTAGGGGTTATGTGCTGGTTCCTTGGGCAAAACACACTGTGCATTTTGTGTGAAGTGGCAAACGTGAGTACTTTTTGCCATTATTGCAACTTTTCGGTACATTTTAAATTACTGGAAAGTAAATTACTTTTCTAGACAACCATGTCAGTATCATGCCAGAAAATCAGATAAGACGGACATCAAATTTTGTTATAGAGGCTAAGACTTACCCAGACCACGTTCAACCAAAGTTGTGATACTTATTTCCCTTGTCGGAGTCCGCATGGTATGAAGAAGCACCGTGGGAAGAGTATATTAGTAGCTACCATCTCTTGGGTCCTGTGGATTACCTGGGTGCAGTAGAAACTGTGAGATTTTAGTATTGCAATTTTTCACATTACTTCAAAAAATATGCTAAAAAATAAATTCAGTAAAGTTGCAAAATATGGATCAATATACACAAATCAGTTTTGTTTCTATACACTAATAATGAACCACCAGCAAGAAAAATTAAGAAAACAATCCCATTTACAATTCCATCGAAAATAATGAACTATTTAGCAATAAATTTAACCAAGGACATGAAAGACCTATACTCAGAAAACTAAAGCATTGATAAAGAAACTGAAGACACAATAGAAAACAATACTCCATGCTCATGCATCAGAAAAAATTACTGTTATTAAAATGTTTGGGATGGGGGAAGATGGTGGAAGAGTAAGACGCGGAGATCACCTTCCTCCCCACAGATACACCAGAAATACATCTACTCGTGGAACAACTACTGAATACAGAACACCTACTGAACGCTGACAGAAGACCTCAGACCTCCCAAAAGGCATGAAACTCCCCACGTACCTGGGTAAGACAAAAAAAAAAATAAATAAACAAAAGACAAAAGAATAGGGACAGGCCCTGCACCAGTGGGAGGGAGCTGTGAAGGAGGAAAGGTTTCCACACACTAGGAAGCCCCTTCGCGGGTGGAGACTGTGGGTGGTGAAGGGGGAAAGCTTCAGGGCTGCGGAGGAGAGTGCAGCCACAGGGGTGCGGAAGGCAAAGCGGAGAGATTCCCGCACAGAGGATCAGTGCCGACCAGCACTCACCAGCCCAATAGGCTTGTCTGCTCCCCGGCCTGGGCGGGCGGGGCTGGGAGCAGAGGCTCGGGCTTCGATCGAAGCACAGGGAGAGGACTGGGGTTGGCAGCATGAACACAGCCTGCAGAGGACTAGTGTACCACGGCTACTCGGGAGTCCGTGGAAAACTCTGGACCTGCCGAAGAGGCAAGAGACTTTTTCTTTGCTCTTTGTTCCCTGGTGCGCGAGGAGAGGGGATTCAGAGCGCTGCTTAAAGGAGCTCCAGAGACGGGCGCGAGCCATGGCTAAGAGCATGGACCACAGAGACGGGCCTGAGACGCTAAGGCTGCTGCTGCCACCACCAAGAAGCCTGTGTGCGAGCACAGGTCACTATCCACATGTCCCTTCCAGGGAGCCTGTGCAGCCCACCACTGCCAGGGTCCTGGGATCCAGAGACAACTCCCTCGGGAAAACACACGGCGCTCCTCAGGCTGGTGCAGTGTCATGGCGGCCTCTGCCGCCGCAGGCCCATCCCACACTCCGTGCCCCTCTCTCCCCCATGGCCTGAGTGAACCTAGCCCCCCAATCAGCGGCTCCTTTCACCCCGTCCTATCTGAGCAAAGAACAGACGCCCTCCAGTGACCTACATGCAGAGGCGGACCAAATCCAAAGCTGAGCCCCGGGAGCTGTGTGAACAAAGAAAAGAAAGGGAAATCTCTCCCAGCAGCCTCAGAAGCAGCGGATTAAAGCTCCATGATCAACTTGATGTACCCTGCATCTGTGGAATACCTGAATAGACAACGAATCATCCCAAATTGAGGAGGTGGAATTTGAGAGCAAGATTTATGATTTTTTCCCCTTTTCCTCTTTTTGTGTGTATGTGCATGCTTCTGTGTGAGATTTTGTCTGTTTAGCTTTGCTTTCACCATTTGTCCCAGGGTTCCACCTGTCCTTTTTGTTTGTTTGTTTCTTCTACTTTCTCAAAATTTTTTTTCTTGATAATTATTTTTTATTTTAATAACTTTATTTTATTTTACCTTAATTTATTTTATTTTCTATTGTCCTCTTTCTTTCTTTCTTTCTTTCTTTCTTTCTTTCTTTCCACTTTTTCTCCCTTTTATTCTGAGCTGTGTGGATGAAAGGCTCTTGGTGCTGCAGCCAGGAATCAGTAATGTGCCTCAGAGGTGAGAGAGCCAACTTCAGGACACTGGTCCACAAGAGACCTCCCAGCTCCATGTAATATCAAATGGCAAAAATCTCCCAGAGATCTCCATCTCAACACCAACACCCAGCTTCACTCAACGACCAGCAATCTACAGTGCTGGACACCCTATACTAAACAATGAGCAAGACAGGAACACAACCCCACCCATTAGCAGAGAGGCTGCCTAAAATCATTATAAGTCCACAGACACTCCAAAACACACCACCAGACGTGGACCTGTCCACAGGAAAGAAAAGATCCAGCCTCATCCACCATATCACAGGCACTAGTCCCCTCCACCAGGAAGCCTACACAACCCACTGAACCAACTTTAGCCACTGGGGACAGACACCAAAAACAATTGGAACTATGAACTTGCAGGCTGCAAAATGGAGACCCCAAACCCAGTAAGATAAGCAAAATGAGAAGGCAGAAAAACACACAGAAGATGAAGGAGCAAGATAAAAACCCACCAGACCTAACAAATGAAGAGGAAATAGGCAGTCTACCTGAAAAAGAATTCAGAATAATGATAGTAAAGATGATCCAAAATCTTGGAAATAGAATAGAGAAAATGCAAGAAACATTTAACAGGGACCTAGAAGAACTAAAGAGGAAACAAGCAATGACGAACAACACAATAAATGAAATTAAAAATACTCTAGATGGGATCAATAGCAGAATAACTGAGGCAGAAGAACGGATAAGTGACCTGGAAGATAACAGAGTGGAAATAACTACTGCAGAGTAGAATAAAGAAAAAAAGAATGAAAAGAACTGAGGACAGTCTCAGAGACCTCTGGGACAACATTAAACACACCAACATTTGAATTATAGGGGTTCCAGAAGAAGAAGAGAAAAAAGAAAGGGACTGAGAAAATATTTGAAGAGATTATAGTTGAAAACTTCCCTAATATGGGAAAGGAAATAGTTAATCAAGTCCAGGAAGCACAGAGAGTCCCATACAGGATAAATCCAAGGAGAAACACACCAAGGCACATATTAATCAAACTACCAAAAACTAAATACAAAGAAAACATATTAAAAGCAGCAAGGGAAAAACAACAAATAACACACAAGGGAATCCCCATAAGGTTAACAGGTGATCTTTCAGCAGAAACTCTGCAAGCCAGAAGGGACTGGCAGAACATATTTAAAGTGATGAAGGAGAAAAACCTACAACCAAGATTACTCTACCCAGCAAGGATCTCATTCAGATTTGATGGAGAAATTAAAACCTTTACAGACAAGCAAAGGCTGAGAGAGTTCAGCACCACCAAACCAGCTTTACAGCAAATGCTAAAGGATACTCTCTAGGCAAGAAACACAAGAGAAGGAAAAGACCTATAATAACAAACCCAAAACAATTAAGAAAACGGGAATAGGAACATACATATCGATAATTACCTTAAATGTAAACGGATTAAATGCTCCCACCAAAAGCCACAGACTGGCTGAATGGATACAAAAACAAGACCCATATATATGTTGTCTACAAGATACCCACTTCAGACCTAGAGACACATACAGACTGAAAGTAAGGGGATGGAAAAAGATAATCCATGCAAATGGAAACCAAAAGAAAGCTGGAGTAGCAATTCTCATATCAGACAAAATAGACTTTAAAATAAGGACTATTAAAAGAGACAAAGAAGGACACTACATAATGATCAAGGGGTCGATCCAAGAAGAAGATATAACAATTGTAAATATTTATGCACCCAACATAGGAGCACCTCAATACATAAGGCAAATACTAACAGCCATAAAGGGGAAATCGACAGTAACACATTCATAGTAGGGGACTTAAACACCCCACTTTCACCCATGGACAGATCATCCAAAATGAAAATAAATAAGGAAACACAAGCTTTAAATGATACATTAAACAAGATCGACTTAATTGATATTTATAGGACATTCGATCCTAAAACAACAGAATACACATTTTTCTCAAGTGCTTATGGAACATTCTCCAGGATAGATCATATCTTGGGTCACAATTCAAACCTCTGTAAATTTAAGAAAATTAAAATTGTATCAAGTATCTTTTCTGACCACAATGCTATGAGACTAGATATCAATTACAGGAAAAGATCTGCAAAAAAATACAAACACATGGAGGCTAAACAATACACTACTTAATAACGAAGTGATCACTGAGGAAATCAAAGAGGAAATCAAAAAATACCTAGAAACAAATGACAGTGGAGACACGATGACCCAAAAATCTATGGGATGCAGCAAAAGCAGTTCTAAGAGGGAAGTTTATAGTAATACAATCCTACCTTAAGAAACAGGAAACATCTCAAATAAACAACCTAACCTTGCAACTAAAGCAATTAGAGAAAGAACAACAGCAACAACAAAAAAATACCCAAAGTTAGCAGAAGGAAAGAAATCATAAAGATCAGATCAGAAATAAATGAAAAAGAAATGAAGGAAACGATAGCAAAGATCAATAAAACTAAAAGCTGGTTCTTTGAGAAGATAAACAAAATTGATAAACCATTAGCCAGACTCATCAAGAAAATGCGGGAGAAGACTCAAATCAATAGAATTAGAAATGAAAAAGGAGAGGTAACAACTGACACTGCAGAAATACAAAAGATCATGAGAGATTACTACAAGCAACTCTATGCCAATAAAATGGACAACCTGGAAGAAATGGACAAATTCTTAGAAATGCACAACCTGCCAAGACTGAATCAGGAAGAAATAGAAAATATGAACAGACCAATCACAAGCACTGAAATTGAAACTGTGATTAAAAATCTTCTAACAAACAAAAGCCAGGGGACCAGATGGCTTCACAGGCGAATTCTATCAAACATTTAGAAAAGAGCAAACACCTATCCTTCTCAAACTCTGCCAAAATATAGCAGAGGGAGGAACACTCCCAAACTCATTCTACGAGGCCACCATAACCCTGATACCAAAACCAGACAAGGATGTCACAAAGGACGAATACTACAGGCCAATATTACTGATGAACCTAGATGCAAAAATCCTCAACAAAATACTAGCAAACAGAATCCAACAGCACATTAAAAGGATCCTACACCATGATCAAGTGGGGTTTATTCCAGGAATGCAAGGATTCTTCAATATACGCAAATCTATCAATGTGATAAACCATATTAACAAATTGAAGGAGAAAAACCATATGGTCATCTCAATAGATGCAGAGAAAGCTTTTGACAAAATTCAACACCCATTTATGATTAAACCCTGCAGAAAGTAGGCATAGAGGGAAATTTCCTCAACATAATAAAGGCCATGTATGACAAACCCACAGCCAACGTCTTCCTCAATGGTGAAAAACTGAAAGCACGTCCACTAAGATCAGGAACAAGACAAGGTTGCCCACTCTCACCACTCTTATTCAACATAGTTTTGGAAGTTTTAGCCACAGTAATCAGAGAAGAAAAAGAAATAAAGGAATCCAAATCGGAAAAGAAGTAAAGCTGTCACTGTTTGCAAATGACATGATACTATACATAGAGAATCCTAAAGATTCTACCAGAAAACCACTAGAGCTAATCAATGAATTTGGCAAAGCAGCAGGATACAAAATTAATGCACAGAAGTCTCTGGCATTCCTACACACTAATGATGAAAACATCTGAAAGTAAAATCAAGAAAACACTCCCATTTACCATTGCAACAAAAAGAATAAAATATCTAGGAATAAACCTACCTAAGGAGACAAAAGACCTGTACGCAGAAAACTATAAGACACTGATGAAAGAAATTAAGGATGATACAAAGAGATGGAGAGATATACCATGTTCTTGGATTGGAAGAATAAACATTGTGAAAATGACTCTACTACCCAAAGCAATCTACAGATTCAATGCAATCCCTATCAAACTACCACTGGCATTTTTCACAGAACTAGAACAAAAAAATTCACAATTTGTATGGAAACACAAAAGACCCCAAATAGCCAAAGCAATCTTGAGAACAAAAAATGGAGCTGGAGGAATCAGGCTCCCTGACTTCAGACTATACTACAAAGCTACAGTAATTAAGACAGTATGGTACTGGCACAAAAACAGAAAGATAGATCAATGGAACAGGATAGAAAGCCCAGAGATAAACCCACGCACATATGGTCACCTTTTCTTTGATAAAGGAGGCAGTAATGTACTGTGGAGAAAGGGCAGCCTCTTCAATAAGTGGTGCTAGGAAAACTGGACAGGTACATATAAAAGTATGAGATAACATCACTCCCTATCACCATATGCAAAAATAAGCTCAAAATGGATGAAAGACCTAAATGTAAGGCCAGAAACTATCAAACTCTTAGAGGAAAACATAGGCAGAAAACTCTATGACATAAATCACAGCAAGATCCTTTTTGACCCACCTCCTAGAGAAATGGAAATAAAAACAAAAATAAACAAATGGGACCTAATGAAACTGCAAAGCTTTTGCACAGCAAAGAAAACCATAAACAAGACCAAAAGACAGCCCTCAGAATGGGAGAAAATATTTGCAAATGAAGCAACTGACAAAGGATTAATCTCCAAAATTTACCAGCAGCTCATGCAGCTCAATAACAAAAAAAACAGACAACCCAATCCAAAATTGGGCAGAAGACCTAAATAGACATTACTCCAAAGAAGATATACAGACTGCCAACAAACACATTAAAGAATGCACAGCACCATTAATCATTAGAGACGCGCAAATCAAAACTAGAATGAGATACCATCTCATACCAGTCAGAATGGCCATCACCAAAAAATCTAGAAACAATAAATGCTGGAGAGGGTGTGGAGAAAAGGGAACACTCTTGCACTGCCGGTGGGAATGTGATTTGGTACAACCACTATGGAGAACAGTATGGAGGTTCCTTAAAAAACTACAAATAGAACTACCATATGACCCAGCAATCCCACTACTGGGCATATACCCTGAGAAAACCATAATTCAAAAAGAGTCATGTACCAAAATGCTCATTGCAGCTCTATTTACAATAGCCAGGAGATGGAAACAACCTAAGTGTCCATCATCAGATGTATGGATAAAGAAGATGTGGCACATATATACAGTGGAAAATTACTCAGCCATAAAAAGAAATGAAACTGAACGATCTGTAATGAGGTGGATGGACCTAGAATCTGTCATACAGAGGGAAGTACGTCAGAAGGAGAAAGACAAATACCGTATGCTGACACATATATATGGAACTTAAGAAAAAAAAATATTATGAAGAACCTAGGGGTAAGACAGGAATAAAGAAACAGACCTACTAGAGAATGGACTTGAGGATATGGGGAGGGGGAAGGGCAAGCTGTGACAAAGTGAGAGAGTGGCATGGACATATATACACTACCAAGCGTAAAATAGATAGCTAGTGGGAAGCAGCCGCATAGCACAGGGAGATCAGCTCGGTGCTTTGTGACCACCTAGAGGGGTGGGATAGGGAGGGTGGGAGGGAGGGAGACGCAAGAGGGAAGAGATATGGGAACATATGTATAACTGATTCACCTTGTTATAAAGCAGAATCTAAAACACCATTGTAAAGCAATTATACTACAATAAAGATGTAAAAAAAATGTTTATTCTACCTAAAGCAATCAACAGACAGTGCCAGGAAAAGTAGACACCAGTCTCCAAAGAACGACACTGGTCACCATTTACACTGCACATAAAACTAACTAAAAGTGCACAGTATTCCACATTAAACCCTTTCTCTCCTGAGTCCCCTGAAGATGCATCCCACCCAGCCAGCAGTCAGCTGCACAGGAAGATTCTCCACACTTGCTCATTTTTTCCTCTTGTGGAGTCTCCTCACCAGTGGTTCCTGAGAAAACCCAGCTCCTGTCAGTGTGGACAATGCCTCATGGTCCAGAAACCTAGGCCCTGACAGGAGACAAAAGCTCCTGTCTGCTTGTCACAGAGCAAAGTCTGTGGGCAGGGTGCACCTGTGCCCCCAGGGTCACACAGGTGGGCTCGGCGCCCCCTGTGGGATGTGAGAAAAGTGCCGGGAGGGCCGCACTCACAAACCCAGAGGCCTCATCTGGGAGGCAGTTCTGCTGTATATACTAAGTTTGGAATCCAAACTGAAATGGAGCCAAGTATCTCACTGTATCTTCTCAAAAGATGGTTAAGGAGCAATTAATTACAAACCATGTGTAATGAAATGAATGTAGACACAAACTTTACAACTTAAACCAAAATTCACTCAAAATGCCCATAGCCAAATTTCAATTACCAAACTATAAAAATGCTAGGAAAAGAAAAAAGATAATCTACATGACTTTCGGTCTGGTGACCTTATTCAGAAAACCAGAAGACAAACCACCAAACTGCAAGAAACTATTTCCAAAACACATTATCTGATAAAGGATTTGTACTCAAATTATGCCAACAACGCCATTAAAATCTGGTAAAGATTGAAACACACACCTGGCCCAAGAAAATAAACAGGCAGTAAATAAGCATACAAGAATAAACTCAAGATGCTGGTGGAATGCATGTACAACCAACTTTGAAAGACAGTTTGGCAGATTTTCCAAATCAAAAAGTCTCACCTTAGGATCCAAGAAGTGTACCTCTTGTATTTAGACAACGGCTTTGAAAAACTGTATTCAAACCAAAACTAGCATCAAGTAATGCACAGCAGCTCTATTCATAATGGTTAAAAACTTAAAGATATCAGGATGTCCTTCTGTAGATGAATTCATAAGCAAATTAGGGCACATACATGTCAAGGGGAGCAGAATACACCACCCCAAAATATGCCCATTTGACAAAAGGATTATTTTGGACTGATTAATTTAAGAAACAGCAGACCCAGGAGAATCTTTCAAAACCAAGTAGAAAATGCCCTTTTAGGAGGTAAATTTACATTTATTAAGGATATCTCCATTGTAAGGGTATGTCCCTCTCTGGACCAGGAATTGAATGATGACTAAATATCAAGAAAACTTGTTGGGACTTCCCTGCTGGTCCAGTGGGTAACACCCCATGTTGCCAATGCAGGGGACCAGGGTTCAATCCCTGGTCAGGGAACTAGATCCCGCATGCTGCAATTAAGAGCCCGCATGCCACAACTAAAGATTCCACAGGCCGCAACTAAGACCCGGTGCAGCCAAATAAATAAATGTTTTTTTTTTTTTTAAAAAAGCTTGTCAATGAAATAGGCCTGGATGTAAATCTGTGTAACAACCTTACCCTTGTTTACTGGGTTTTGCCTAATAACATCCCTTAAATGGCTGCCTCCATTCCCTGACATCTTTTTTTTTGTTGTTCTCAGCAGAATTGTTTAAGGTAACGGCTTGGGCCATTTCAGGGAGTGACTCAGTTTTCCTGGGTATCTTTCAAGTATACAGGAGGTATGCATGGTATATATTAAACTTCTGATTGTTTTCTCCAGTTCATCTCTTTTTCATTACAAGGGGGATCTCAATAAAGAACATAGACGTGTAGAGGGAAAATTATTTTTCCTCTCATATACATGCAGTGCAATAGTATTCAGAGATATAAAGGAATGGATCATCAACCCGTGCCCCCCCCCAAAAAAATAATACATGCATCTAACACTTACATTGCTAAGTGAAAGAATCCAGTCTGAAGTGCTACACAGTGTATGACCTCATTTATATGACATTCTAGAAAAGGCAAAACTGACATGGTAAACAGTTTACAGAATATGTGGTTGAAAGAGTCCATATGATACTTCAGTGGTGAATACCTGTCACTGCATTTGGCTATACCCACAGATTTTTACAACCCAACAAGTAATTTACAATCTATTCAAACTTAGCTACTTAGGATATGGGAGTGTCAAAGACTGGGATACAGAATGTAACAAAGAATCTAACTGGTTCAGAAATGTATGAAAAAACTCACAGTTGGTAGTGGGACAAATGGGCTGACCTAAGTTAACTTTGGAAATGTACAGAATCTTTAGGCCAAAGACAAAATGTGCCATACATACACAGTGGACTCTATGTTCTTTCCCATGAGGGGTAGCAGCTAACAGTACTGAAACTACTATATCAGTCATCAAATGGAACAAGCACTGAATTTAATAAATGACAAATGGTGGAAGCCAGGTTTCTTACCACTGGAGTTGGATGTTACAGTCAAACAAAGGGAGAAGGTTACAATATCCATGTCATAACAGATCCCCTTGGAGATATCAGTATAAACTAGCTTTAGCCTACACATAGTTCCACATGGAAATCTTTGTAATTATGTGTATATGCATAGGCTGGGATACATGCATATATTTCTATGTACTGTCAGCTGGGCATATTTAGATCCCACATGTAAGTTTTTAATACCATTCTCTAATAAAAGGAACAAGAGCTCTTTGAAGAAAGGGCTGATGGTAGGACTGAGGACAGTAAATATATGAAACAGGATAACCTTAAAATATCAGAAAGTAAAGAAGTACCAAAATTTTTTTTAAACCCACAAAAGAAAAATATGTAAAATGAAAACAAGAGCAAATGGAAGAAGCTCTCAACAGCCAAAGCAAGAATGAACTAAGCAGTCTAATAATGTAGTGCTGGATTATAACCAAAAGTTTACAATAATTATTCACGTGTCCAAAACGGGTATAAATAAATTACATAGTTTTTGATGAATGGTGTTAAATAGAAATCTCCTATGCAGAAAGCTTCTAAACAATGTATATAGCAAGTCAGCTGTCCATCAAGGATTGTGAAGCTAACCCCCTCTCTCCTCAAGTGTGGCTTCTGCATTATGACTGCCTCCTACATAAGACACACAGGATGCACATGGGAAAAATTAACCTCACTGTGGAAAACCTGACAAACATTACCTCAGCTAGGTGACAAAATTAAGATATAAGGGAGAAGTTCCCTTAAGAGCCTGTCCTCTTGATATAGTGAAGAGGAAGCACTTCACATCTGTGGTCTGCTTTTGCAAAGCCAAGTCTAACCACGACAAACCCACCAGCAAATCCAGCGCCTCGCAGTCTATACAATACCTGAGCAGCCCTCCCCACGCTGTCAAGGTCATGGAAACAGGAGAATCTGAGCAACTGTCAGAGCCCAGAAGAGACTAAACAGACATGACGACCCCATGTCCTTGAGAACCCTGGAACAAGGAAAGGTATAACAAAGGAACGTGAATAGAGACTTCAGTAATAGTAAGTATCAGTATATTGTTCATTATTGTCATGATTCTGATAGAAAATTAGACAGGAACAATTAAACGTCAAAATAGAGAGACCTACTGTAACAAATTGGAAATCTAGAGGAAAAAGTGGATTTCTTTGTAAAAACGCATTACCAAATGACCTAAATGAAGGAAACACAAAAGGCCACTTAACCACTGAGGAAACTCTTCCCTACTGGCTATCCTATCACTGTTCCAGCTTTCTCTCCCGGACCGGGAAGGAGCAGAGGACAGAGCTGTTTGCCAGCTCCCTAGTTTATGACCCACCAGTGTCTTTCACCTACCCAAGCCATGCCTACAGTGAGGACAACCTGGGAAGGTCAGGGATTATTGACTCAGATGGATCAACCAGACTTTTTCTTTTCCAGTGACTGGACACACTTACGGAAAATAAAATAAATTAGTATTTATTGTAAGGTAGAAATACGTTAATACTTAAAAGTGGCAAGTTGAAGAATGGGTTTGGACCTGGCAGGTCCAGGGGCTCACACGTCTCAGTGTGACTTGATTCTCTCCAAGCTTGGTTCCGCTCAGTGCCTTTGGGGGGACCCCATAATAGCACAGGCTCTCTCACTGCACGTGGGCCAACAGCAGTCTAGCTGAACAACCACTCACCATCCATTTTCCGAGAAAGAGTTTTCCTTTTCTTGATTCCAAGAAAAGTCATGGTTTTAAATGCCTTTGATCTGGCTTGGGTTGCATATCATCCTTGACCGATCACCAGAAGATGGAAATGGGACTGGCTAGATGTGGGTGTAAACCCATCTTCGAGCTGGGTGGAATATGGGTCTCCTCCTGCAACTGTTTGGACTGGAAGCAGGTGACATGTAATTCCCAAAGAAAACCGAGGCACTTGGGCCTGAGAACAGATGCTGGCTGGGAGAAAGCAACAGATTCTATGTCAATGACAGCTCACTGCACAGCACAGACTCTGACACAAAAGGAAGAAGGGGTTTCACTTTAGGGTCAGGGGATGCAGCGACTCACCCAGTGTCTACTGTCCCCCCAAGACTGCAAAAAGTTTCTTTCACTTGCTGAAAAAGTCGGATCATTGGTGGTGGTAAACTCAAGTCTCTTTCCTTGGGATCAGGTCCTCCATCTCAGAGCTGGCCCAGAACAGCCCATGTGCCCTCAGAAGACACACAGACCTCATTCCTGCCCCTGAAGGTGGGAGCCCTGAGTTATGCCATCTCCCTGGCCATATTAATTGCCCATCCCTGAAAAACAATACTGCTCCTTTTTCCAGTTTCTTCTCTCTCCTTTACTAAGAGGAAGAAAACAAATGCTAGGGTGGTAAGCGAAATTGTGCAATGAAGTAACGGGAGGCTCGAGAATTATTCATGCCATGGAACCCATAACTGGCAGGCCTTCCAGAGGCCACATGGATGATTATGGCTCTCCAAGACAATGCAGTGGCAGTGTTAACCTCACAATGGGAGGTCCAGTTGCTCCAATATCTTTGATTCTTAATGAATATGCATGTCAAAAGGTTCTAAAGACTGAAAGAACAGAGGATTGCAGGACGATGGTCTGCTGCATGGGTGTTGGTCATGGGCCACACTCCAATGTCTAGAGGATTACTCCCTCGATTGGCAGCCTATGAGGCTGTGAGGGGGATGATTTTTCTCAGCCACATGACTGTGGGGGTTGAAACTTCTCAAAGGAATGTCTACACTGCCCAGGTAGCTCTTGAATTGCCCAGCATACGGGTCAGCTCCATAGCTTACTGAGGGCATGACAATGCCCAGCTGGACTGAGCTAGAGGGACCACAGACGCCTGCCTGGATAGCCACAGTCAAAGGCTGTCCTGCTGAGACTTGATCATCTATTCTGCCCACTCGGATGGGACAAGGATGCCTCCAGTGCCAGGAGGGCCCCAGCAGCCCTCAAGAAGGCAGCATCTGGGGGCTGGCAGGTCACTGCACCCAGTCCTATAAAATCCACACATGTCCACTGAGTGCCCTACTGTCTGGGCTGGGCTGGAACCTGGGCCGCCCAGGCAGAGTAGGGGGCCAGCACACCCTTCCCAGGTAGGAGGGCAGAAGGAAACATGCATGACTTCTGACACCCTCCCCAATCCTTGACAGAGGTTGAGTTGGATAAGGAAACAGTACTAAGACAAGAACAGACAGTTTCATTCTTCTCTCAGAGCCCAGGACTGGGGGAGGGAGGTCAGAAAACAGTTATTGACCTCAGCTCCCTGACTCCTGTTTGACCCTGGGCAAGTCCTACCCCATTCTGGAGGCTTCAGGAGAAGAGAAGCGAGGGGAGGACAAATGAGAGCCAATTGTGCTTAAACCTAACTCTAACCTTTACCCTAAGAACACAACCTCTAACCATAACCCCCAAACAACCCTAGCCCAGACCTCTAGACCCTCGCCACTGACCCACTAAACTCTAATCCCTGACCCTTTAACCAAACCCTCTACCATGACTCTCAATGATGACCCATAACCCTAAACCATGACCGCTGAACCCTCACACTGACTCAGCCCCAGGCCTAAAACTGGCCTAGGTGGGCGCCAAGGATGACTGAATGAACTCTCAAATAAACGAAGAATAAATCTTCTCCGACCATGAATTTAGCAATGTTTCTTAGATTGACAGAAAGCATAAGAAATGAAAGAAAAATAGATAAATTGGATTTCCTCAAAATTACAAACCTTTGTGCATCAAAAGAGGCTATCAGAAAACGTACAAAGACAGCCCACAGAATGGAAGACAATATGGGACATTATATATCTCATAGACTCTTTACCTAGAACGTACCCAGGACTTTTCCAACTCATCAACAAAAGACAACAATACAATTTTGGAAACAGACAAATAACTTGCATGGACTGCTCTCCAGGCAAGACATACAAATGGTCAACAAGGACATGAAAAGATGTCAAATGTCAGGACCCATGATGAAAATGCAAATTAAGGCCACAGTGTGATGCCCTTCACACACACTAGAATAAAAATAAAATTTTAAATAAATTTTTAAAATAGGTAAATAAAATAAACAACCGTGGCAACAATGCAGAGAAATTGGAACCCTTTAAGTTACTTATGGAGATGTACAATGGTGCAGTGTATGTGAACAAACCTTAGCATTCTACAACAAAATATAAATATAATTACCATTGTGTTCACAAAATCCACTCCTAGATATATACCAAAAAATGGAAAACAGTACAAACAAAAACTTGTACACAGTTATTCATAGCAGCACTGTTCACAATAGCCCAGGGTAGAAAGATTTAATGTCCATCAGCAGGTAAACGGATAGCAAAATAAGGTAGATCCATAAGCTGCATTATTTGTCATATAAAGGAATACAGTAAAATTATACAGCCGCTGTGGAAACCTGTATGGTGGCTCCTCAAAAACATGGAAAATGTAATGATCCCTTGATGCCACTCCGGAGGGGACACCCAGATATGAAAGCAAGGACTGGAACAGATATCTGTACCCCATATTCATAGCAACATTATTCACAATAGCCAAAAGGTGGAAGCAACACAACACATCTTCAACAGATGAAGGATAAGTACAGTGTAGTATATACGCAAGGAATACGATTCAACCTTTACAACTAAGGTAATTCTCACACATGCTACAATGGGATGAACCCTGAAGTCATTATGCTAAGTGAAAACCAGTCATACACAAAAAGGGGACAAACGTTCTATGATTCCACTAGTATGAGGTATCCAGATAAGTCAAATCCAAAGACAAGTAGAATAAGGTTGCCAGGGGTTGAGGTGAGTTAGTGTTTAATGGCTACGGTTCACATGGGAAAATAAAGTTCTGGAGATGATGGTGAGGATATTTTTACAACATGTGAATGTACTTAAGGCCATAGAACTCTATACTTACAACTGGTTAAATGGGGCTTCCCTCGTGGCACAGTGGTTAAGAATCGCCATGCCAATTGCAGGCCACACGGGTTCAAGCGCGGTCCTGGAAGATCCTGCATTGCCGCAGAGCAACTAAGCTCGTGCGCACAGCTATTGAGACCTCGTGCCACAGCTACTGAAACCCGTGCGCCTAGAGCCCGTGCTCCGTAACGAGAGAAGCCACCGCAATGGAGGCCTGCACACGGCAATGAAGGAGTAGCCCCCGCTGGCGCAACTAGAGAAAGCCTGCGTGTAGCCAAGAATAGAAAATAATTTTTTAAAACGCTTTTAAAAAATGGTTTAAATGGCAAATGTTATGTGTTTTTAATCACAATGGAAAAAATGAATGAAAATAATGATCAATGTTACAGTGCGGATTAACAGTGAAACATCTAAGTGAAAGAAGCCATACAGAAAAACCACCCAGATCATGCTCATCTTGTACACTTTCAATCCAGCAAGGTTTTAAGTGAGGAAAAGCCCTAGTGATGGTTCCAAGAAGAGAAAACTGGATTCGAATAGCAAACTACATTCCACAAAGCTGGGCAGCTGGTGAAAGTTGAAGTGGTCAGTGGATGGGATTAAATGTGGAAACCTTAATTATTCCTAACTTTGGGGTTATGTGCTGGTTGTCCCTGGGAGAGTGGGCCCTCCCACTCTCACAGGGTAAAACAAACTGGAGTATTTTGTGAGATGGAAAACTTTATACTGCTATTTAAAGTCTTTTAACACTTGACATTTACTAGAAAAATAAAGTACTTATCAAAAACAACAAGTCATACCATGCCAGAAATACAGACATCAAACTGTTATATGAGGCCAAGCCCTATTCAGATCCAGTTCACCCACAGTGGGATGCTAATCACCGTTGTAGAGTCCACATACTACAAGAGGGCAACATGGGAAGATAATATTCGGAGCCACTATGTCTTGGGTGCTGTGGATGACCTGGATGTAGATGAAACAGTGGGATTTCTGAATTCTAGTTTTCCACATTCAAGCACCAAAAAACTGTTACAACTAAAAAATGAATTCAGTAAAGGTGCAGGATACAAAAAAAAAAAGAAAAAAGAAAAATCAATGCACAAAATCATTGTGATTCTATACACTGATACTGAACCTCAGAACAAGAATTTTTAAAAAATCCCACTTACAGTAGCATCCAAAAAGATAACTATGAGTAAATTTAACCAAGGACCATGAAGGACGCAACTAAAAACTGGAAGACACTGATAAGGACACTGAACAGACGAAAATAAATGGAGGGCTTCCCTGGTGACGCAGGTGGTTGAGAGTCCGCTCCTGCCGATGCAGGGGACGTGGGTTCCTGCCCCGGTCCGGGAAGAACCCACGTGCCGTGGGGCGGCTGGGCCCAGGGAGCCATGGCGCTGAGCCTGCGCTCTGCAACGGCAGAGGCCACAACAGTGAAGGCCGCATACTGCAAAAAACCAAAACAAACAAGGGCTTCCCTGGTGGCGCAGTGGTTGCGAGTCGCCTGCCGATGCAGGGGACACGGGTTTCGTGCCCTGGTCCGGGAGGATCCCACATGCCACGGAGTGGCTGGGCCTGTGAGCCATGGCCCCTGAGCCTGCGCTTCCAGAGCCTGTGCTCCGCAACGGGGAGAGGCCACAACGATGAGAGGCCCTGCATCCCGCCAAAAAAAAAAAAAACAGACTACTGTGAAAATATGTATTCTATGGTGGGAATTGCCTGGCTGTCCATGGGTTGGGACTCTGTGCTCCCACTGGGTGCGTGGGTTCAATCCCGGGTTGGGGAACTACGATCACGCATCCTGCATGCTACATGGTGTGACCCAAATTTTTGTTTAATTAAAAAACAACCTATGCGGTCTAGCCAAACTTAATGTACACATTCAATGCAATCCTTACAAAGTCCAATGACATTTTACATAGAAACAGACAAATAATCTTAAGTTTGTGTGTGGAACCACAAGGACCCAGAAGAGCCAAAACGACCCTGAGGAAGGAGAAGGGCTGGAGGTGGCTCCCTCCCTGATTTCACACTACAGTACGAAGCTACAGTCCCCAAAAAGTGTGGAATGGGCACAAAAACAGGCACACAGACCAGAGGAACAGAGCAGAGAACCCAGGAATCAACCTAAAGGTATGTGGTCAGATAATTCACAAGAAAGGAGCAAGAACATACACCAGGGAAAGGACAGTCCCCCAATAAATGGTGCTGGGGAAAACCAGACACACACAGCCAAAGACAACACTGCACTCTGTCTACACCACACACAAAAGGGCAAAAACCCAGTTTTCCACATCAAGTCCTTCCTCTCCTGGGTCCTCTGAAGACAGACACCCTCAGCGGTCAGCCACGCACAGGAACCTTCTGCCCACTTTTCCTCACTTTCTCCCTCAGCAGCATCACCTCC
>NC_047054.1:35356920-35427229 GCF_011762595.2 Tursiops truncatus | reverse complement strand
GGATACAAAAACAAGACCCGTTATATATCTGTCTACAGAGACCCACTCAACCTAGAAGACACATACATACTGAAAGTAAGGGGATGGAAAAGATAGTTCACATGCAAATGAAACCAAAAGAAAAGCTGGAGTAGCAATTCTCCTATCAGACAAAATAGACCCTTTAAAATGACTATTAAAAGCAAAGAAGGAACACTACCTAATGATCAAGTGTCGATCCAAGAAGAAGTATAACAATTGTAAATATTTATGCACCCAACAATAGGACACCTCAATACATCAGGCTAATACTAACACCATAAAGGGGAATCGACAGTAACACATTCATAGTGGGGACCTTAACACCCCCTTATTTCACCATGGACAGATATCCAAAATGAAAAGAATAGGAACACAATGCTTTAAATGAGTATTAAACAAGATCGACATTAATTGATATTTATCGGAACATTCGGATTCCTAAAACACAGAAGTACACATGTTCTCATCTCATGGAACATTTCTCCAAGATAGATCCTATCTTATGGTCACAAATCAAGCCTTGGTAAAGTTAAGAAATTGAAATTGTATCAATTCTTTTTGACCACAATGCCAGTGCAACTAGATATCAGGATTACGAAAAGATCTGCAAAAAATACAAACACATGAGCTAAACAATACACGGACTTATACTGAATGATCACTGAAAACAAAGAGGAAATCAAAAAATACCTATAAACAAATGACCAGTGGAAGACACAACGAATCCAAAACCTGTGGGGTGCAGCAAAAGCAGTTTAAGGGGAAGTTTATAGAATACAATCCTCCTTAAGAAGCAGGGAAACATCTCGAATAAACATCCTAACCTTGCACATCAAGCAATTAGAGAAGTAAGAACAAAACAAACCCCAACGCTGCAGAAGGAAAGAATCATAAAATCAGATCAGAGTAAATGAAAAGAAATGAAGGAAACAATAGCAAAGATCAATAACTAAAAGCTGGTTCTTTGAGAAATAACAAAATAGATAAACCACTAGCCAGAATCATCAAGAAAAAAAGGGAGAAGACTCAAATCAATAGAATTAGAAATGAAAAAGGAGAGGTAACAACTGACACTGCAGAAATAAAAGAGATCATGAGAGATTACTACAAGCAACTCTATGCCAATAAAAATGGACAATCTGGAAGAAATGGACAAATTCTTAGAAATATGCACAAACCTGCCAAGACTGAATCAGGAAGAAATAGAAAATATGAACAGACCAATCACAAGCACTGAAATTGAAACTGTTATTAAAAATCTTCCAACAAAGAAAAGCCCAGGACCAGATGGCTTCACAGGCGAATTCTATCAAACATTTAGAGAAGAGCTAACACCCATCCTTCTCAAACTCTGCCAAAAATATAGCAGAGGAGAACACTCCCAACTCCTTCTATGAGGCCACCATCACCTTGATACCAAAACCAGACAAGGATGTCACAAAGGAAGAAAACTAGCAGGCCAATATCACTGATGAACCTAGATGCAAAAATCCTCAACAAAATACTAGCAAACAGAATCCAACAGCACATTAAAAGGATCCTACACGATGATCAAGTGGGGTTTATTCCAGGAATGCAAGGATTCTTCAATATATGCAAATCTATCAATGTGATAAACCATATTAACAAATTGAAGGAGAAAAACCATATGGTCGTCTCAATAGATGCAGAGAAAGCTTTGAAAAAATTCAACACCCATTTATGATAAAAACCTTGCAGAAAGTAGGCATAGAGGGGAACTTCCTCACATAATAAAGACATATATAACAAGCCCACAGCAAACATCATCCTCAATGGTGAAAAAACTGAAAACATTTCCACTAAGATCAGGAACAAGACAAGGTTGCCCACTCTCACCACTCTTATTCAACATAGTTTTGAAGTTTTAGCCACAGCAATCAGAGAAGAAAAGGAAATAAAGGAATCCAAATCGAAAAGAAGAAGTAAGCTGTCACTGTTTGCAGATGACATGATCCTATACACAGAGAATCCTAAAGATGCTACCAGAAAACCACTAGAGCTAATCAATGAATTTGGCAAAGTGGCAGGATACAAAATTAATGCACAGAAATCTCTGGCATTCCTATATACTAATGATGAAAAATCTGAAACTGAAATCAAGAAAACACTCCCATTTACACTGCAACAAAAAGAATAAAATATCTAGGAATAAACCTACCTAAGGAGACAAAAGACCTGTACGCAGAAAACTATAAGACACTGATGAAAGAAATTAGGATGATACAAAGAGATGGAGAGATATACCATGTTCTTGGATTGGAAGAATCAACATTGTGAAAATGACTCTACTACCCAAAAGCAATCTATAGATTCAATGCAATCCCTATCAAACTACCACTGGCATTTTTCACAGAACTAGAACAAAAAATTTTGCAATTTGTATGGAAACACAAAAGACCCCGAATAGCCAAAACAATCTTGAGAACGAAAGAAGTAACTGGAGGAATCAGGCTCCCTGACTTCAGACTATACTACAAAGCTACATTTATCAAGACAGTATGGTACTGGCACAAAAACAGAAAGATAGATCAATGGAACAGGATAGAAAGCCCAGAGATAAACCCATGCACATATGGACACCTTATCTTTGATAAAGGTGGCAGTAATGTACAGTGGAGAAAGGACAGCCTCTTCAATAAGTGGTGCTAGGAAAACTGGACAGGTACATGTAAAAGTATGAGATTAGATCACTCCCTAACACCATACACAAAAATAAGCTCAAAATGGATTAAAAACCTAAATGTAAAGCCAGAAACTATCAAACTCTTAGAGGAAAACATAGGCAGAAAACTCTATGACATAAATCACAACAAGATCCTTTCTGACCCACCTCCTAGAGAAATGGAAATAAAAACAAAAATAAACAAATGGGACCTAATGAAACTGCAAAGCTTTTGCACAGCAAAGGAAACCATAAACAAGACCAAAAGACAACGCTCAGAATGGAAGAAAATATTTGCAAATGAAGCAACCGACAAAGGATTAATCTCCAAAATTTACAAGCAGCACATGCAGCTCAATAACAAAAAAACAAACACCCATCCAAAAATGGACAGAAGACCTAAATAGACATTTCTCCAAAGAAGATATACAGACTGCCAACAAACACATGAAAGAATGCTCAACATCATTAATCATTAGAGAAATGCAAATGAAAACTACAATGAGATATCATCTCACACCAGTCAGAATGGCCGTCATCAAAAAATCTAGAAACAATAAATGCTGGAGAGGGTGTGGAGAAAAGGGAACACTCTTGCACTGCCGTTGGGAATGTGAATTGGTTCAGCCACTATGGAGAACAGTATGGAGGTTCCTTAAAAAACTACAAATAGAACTACCATATGACCCAGCAATCCCACTACTGGGCATATACCCTGAGAAAACCAAAATTCAAAAGAGTCATGTACCAAAATGTTCATTGCAGCTCTATTTACAATAGCCCGGAGATGGAAACAACCTAAGTGCCCATCATCGGATGAATGGATAAAGAAGATATGGCACATATATACAATGGAATATTACTCAGCCATAAAAAGAAACGAAATTGAGCTATTTGTAATGAGGTGGATAGACCTAGAGTCTGTCATACAGAGTGAAGTAAGTCAGAAAGAAAAAGACAAATACCGTATGCTAACACATATATATGGAATTTAAGGGGAAAAAATGTCATGAAGAACCTAGGGGTAAGGCAGGAATAAAGACGCAGACCTCCTAGAGAACGGACTTGAGGTTATGGGGAGGGGGAAGGGTGAGCTGTGACAGGGCGAGAGAGAGTTATGGGCATATACACACTAACAAACGTAGTAAGGTAGATAGCTAGTGGGAAGCAGCCGCATGGCACAGGGATATTGGCTCGGTGCTTTGTGACAGCCTGGAGGGGTGGGATAGGGAGGGTGGGAGGGAGGGAGACGCAAGAGGGAAGACATATGGAACATATGTTTATGTATGACTGATTCACGTTGTTATAAAGCAGAAACTAACACACCATTGTAAAGCAATTATACCCCAATAAAGATGTTTAAAAAAAAAACAAACAAAAAAAAAAAAAACGAATGAGCAGGAGAACCCTGGATGCCTCCCGAATGATCTATTACCTGGAGGATTTAAAATTCTAATGAGAAAACACTCACTCTCCTCACCCTCTTGGGCATCAGCACAAGGCGGGAATCAGCTACATCCTTTATTTATCCCTCTGATTTTCCAGAACTTTTCCCTCCAGGAGAAATCTCTGGGCTCTTCGGGAGCTGTGAGTGGTGGCCGTCAGGTAAATATGAGACTGAAAAGCAAGAGGAAGAGGGACAGAAGAGGAGATGAGAATCGGTGACGGGGAGAAGCAGGGACGTCCACGTTCAATCGCAGGCTGAGAGGCTAGGTTAGTCTCCAGCGAAGCTAAGGACCACCAGTTTCTGGCCCCACTGGCCTTGTCACCTGGTGTGGGAACTGGGGATAGACAAAACACCATGGCCACTGTCAGAGAAATCAGGGAGGTGGGAGGGTACCCCTGAGAGCCAGATTGAAAATGGTCATGCTATGAAATAATAAGATGCCCTTTCAGAAAAGTGAAGACTGTCCCTTGGTTCTCAAAGACTTGCAAATACTCTGTGGCCTTCTGGAGGCATGCTGAAGCCTTCAGCCTTTGAGGGCAGTAACGGGAGTGCATCTGGGCTCAAAACCATTCAGCACTCACTCCCTGAGGTTGTGAGGATGACCCGTGTCCACCCCTCGGGTGCTGTGGGGCCTGAAATCCCCTGATCACCGAGGACGGGAGGGGCCGCACAGACACTCCCCTGGACCACCGGGGGCTTGGCTGCTGGGCTACAGTCCTTTATCAGATACATGGTTTGCAAACACCTTGGGCCATTTTGGATGGTGGATTATCTTATTCCTTGCTCCTTTTATACACAACTGTTTTTCATCTTAAGGAAGTCCAATTCATCTATTTTGTCTTTTGTTGCTTCTGCTTTGGTAGATCTAAGAAATCATGACCAAAATCCAAGGTCATGAAGATTTACTCTCATGTTTTCTTCTAGGAGTTTTATAATTTTGGTTCTTGCATCTAGGCCTTTGGTCCATTTTGCATTGATTCTTTATATGGGGTTGGGGGAGGTAAGGGTCCAATTTTACTCTTCTGCATGTGGATATCCAGTTGTTCCAGAACCTGTGCTCACTGTTCGGGAGAAAATACCTGCAAATGACGCGACCAACAATGGTTTAATTCTAAAATATATAAACACCACATACAACTCAAAAAAGAAAAAAAAAATCAAAAAATAGGCAGAAGGTCTAAATAGACATTTCTCCAAAGACATACAGATAGCCAATAGGCACCTGAAAAGACGTTCCACATCGCTAATTATTAGAGAATGCAAATCAAAACTACAGTGAGTTATCACCTTGTAGTGGTCAGAATGGCCATCATTAAAATGTCTAGAAATAAATGTGGAAGGGGTGTGGAGAAAAGGGAACCCTCCTACACTACTGGTGGGAATGTAAATTGATGCAGCCACTATGGAAAACAGTATGGAGGTTCCTCAAAACCTAAAAATAGAATTACCATATGAACCAGCAATCCCACCCCTGGGCACACATCCAGACAAAACTATAATTCGAAAAGATACATGCACCCCAGTATTCACAGCAGCACCCTTCACAATAACCAAGACATGGAAGCAGCCTGAATGTCCCTCAACAGATGAATGGATATAGAAGATGTGGTACATATATACAATGGAATATTACTCAGCCATAAAACAGAATGAAATAATGCCATCTGCAGCTACATGGATGGACCTAGAGATTACCATACAAAGTGAAGTAAGTCAGACAGAGAACAACAAATACCATATGATATCACTTATATGTGGATTATAAAATTAGACCCAAAGAACCTATCTACAGAACAAAAACACACTCACAAATATAGAAAACAGACTTGTGGTTGTCAAGGGGAAGACAGGGGAGAGGGATGGATTGGGAGTTTGGGATTAGTAGATGAAAATTATTATATAATGAATGGATAGACAAGGTCTTCCTGCACAGCACAGGGAACTGTATTCAATACCCTGTAATTAACCATAATGGAAAGGAATATGAAAAATATGTATATATGTATGTTTGTATATATGAATCACTTTGCTGTACAGTAGAAATTAACACAACATTGTAGGTCAACTATAATTTAATATCAATTAGTTTGAAGGCACTTTTATAAATTAGGTCTTATTTCTCTTGTCCTTTCATCCTGGGACAAATGTATAACAGAAACTAACCTGGATTACTCCGGGATGAACTCGTATCACACAGAACTTTAATTGTTGAACAAACCATGAATACGAGTTACACCATGGGATGTCCTGACCCAATATGAAGTTTGTAAACCTTGTATCAAGCCTGCAGAATCCACTAAATTTGGAAATTCAAAGTGAAATGAAGCCACCTATCCCATGACTTCTCCACAACTAGTTCTACAACATCAATTGGAAACCATATACAATCAAATGAATGTAGACAGACAACTATAGCCTTCCTTTTTTGCCTTTTAAATGAAGACCGTATTTAAGGTGATGCCTTGGGCCATTTCAGGGTGTTACTCAATTTCCTGGGTATCTGCCATGCACACAGGAGGTACACATGTTAGTTAACTTGTTTGTGCAACTATATGAAGGTAGTTAATACCACAAAACTGTATATGTAAAGTGAATTAAATGCTAAAGTCATGTTTTGTATTTTTAATGACAATGAAAAAAAGTGCAGCACTGATATTTGTTACAAAAATGAACATTAAAAACATTCTTAGTGAAAAAAGTCATACAGAAAAGGCCACCTAGGTCCCATACTCATCTTGTCTGCTTCAAATCCATCAAGGTTGTCCAAATGAGGGAGAAACTCAGTAATGGTTCCAGAAAAAGAAAACTGGATAAGGATGGAAAAGGACATTTGCATACAGTTGGGACAGTAGGTGAAAGTTGAAGTGGGGCTGAGTATTAAATTATAATGTGGACATCAGGATTTCTTCATTTAGGGGTTATGTGCTGGTTCCTTGGGCAAAACACACTGTGCATTTTGTGTGAAGTGGCAAACGTGAGTACTTTTTGCCATTATTGCAACTTTTCGGTACATTTTAAATTACTGGAAAGTAAATTACTTTTCTAGACAACCATGTCAGTATCATGCCAGAAAATCAGATAAGACGGACATCAAATTTTGTTATAGAGGCTAAGACTTACCCAGACCACGTTCAACCAAAGTTGTGATACTTATTTCCCTTGTCGGAGTCCGCATGGTATGAAGAAGCACCGTGGGAAGAGTATATTAGTAGCTACCATCTCTTGGGTCCTGTGGATTACCTGGGTGCAGTAGAAACTGTGAGATTTTAGTATTGCAATTTTTCACATTACTTCAAAAAATATGCTAAAAAATAAATTCAGTAAAGTTGCAAAATATGGATCAATATACACAAATCAGTTTTGTTTCTATACACTAATAATGAACCACCAGCAAGAAAAATTAAGAAAACAATCCCATTTACAATTCCATCGAAAATAATGAACTATTTAGCAATAAATTTAACCAAGGACATGAAAGACCTATACTCAGAAAACTAAAGCATTGATAAAGAAACTGAAGACACAATAGAAAACAATACTCCATGCTCATGCATCAGAAAAAATTACTGTTATTAAAATGTTTGGGATGGGGGAAGATGGTGGAAGAGTAAGACGCGGAGATCACCTTCCTCCCCACAGATACACCAGAAATACATCTACTCGTGGAACAACTACTGAATACAGAACACCTACTGAACGCTGACAGAAGACCTCAGACCTCCCAAAAGGCATGAAACTCCCCACGTACCTGGGTAAGACAAAAAAAAAAATAAATAAACAAAAGACAAAAGAATAGGGACAGGCCCTGCACCAGTGGGAGGGAGCTGTGAAGGAGGAAAGGTTTCCACACACTAGGAAGCCCCTTCGCGGGTGGAGACTGTGGGTGGTGAAGGGGGAAAGCTTCAGGGCTGCGGAGGAGAGTGCAGCCACAGGGGTGCGGAAGGCAAAGCGGAGAGATTCCCGCACAGAGGATCAGTGCCGACCAGCACTCACCAGCCCAATAGGCTTGTCTGCTCCCCGGCCTGGGCGGGCGGGGCTGGGAGCAGAGGCTCGGGCTTCGATCGAAGCACAGGGAGAGGACTGGGGTTGGCAGCATGAACACAGCCTGCAGAGGACTAGTGTACCACGGCTACTCGGGAGTCCGTGGAAAACTCTGGACCTGCCGAAGAGGCAAGAGACTTTTTCTTTGCTCTTTGTTCCCTGGTGCGCGAGGAGAGGGGATTCAGAGCGCTGCTTAAAGGAGCTCCAGAGACGGGCGCGAGCCATGGCTAAGAGCATGGACCACAGAGACGGGCCTGAGACGCTAAGGCTGCTGCTGCCACCACCAAGAAGCCTGTGTGCGAGCACAGGTCACTATCCACATGTCCCTTCCAGGGAGCCTGTGCAGCCCACCACTGCCAGGGTCCTGGGATCCAGAGACAACTCCCTCGGGAAAACACACGGCGCTCCTCAGGCTGGTGCAGTGTCATGGCGGCCTCTGCCGCCGCAGGCCCATCCCACACTCCGTGCCCCTCTCTCCCCCATGGCCTGAGTGAACCTAGCCCCCCAATCAGCGGCTCCTTTCACCCCGTCCTATCTGAGCAAAGAACAGACGCCCTCCAGTGACCTACATGCAGAGGCGGACCAAATCCAAAGCTGAGCCCCGGGAGCTGTGTGAACAAAGAAAAGAAAGGGAAATCTCTCCCAGCAGCCTCAGAAGCAGCGGATTAAAGCTCCATGATCAACTTGATGTACCCTGCATCTGTGGAATACCTGAATAGACAACGAATCATCCCAAATTGAGGAGGTGGAATTTGAGAGCAAGATTTATGATTTTTTCCCCTTTTCCTCTTTTTGTGTGTATGTGCATGCTTCTGTGTGAGATTTTGTCTGTTTAGCTTTGCTTTCACCATTTGTCCCAGGGTTCCACCTGTCCTTTTTGTTTGTTTGTTTCTTCTACTTTCTCAAAATTTTTTTCTTGATAATTATTTTTTATTTTAATAACTTTATTTTATTTTACCTTAATTTATTTTATTTTCTATTGTCCTCTTTCTTTCTTTCTTTCTTTCTTTCTTTCTTTCTTTCCACTTTTTCTCCCTTTTATTCTGAGCTGTGTGGATGAAAGGCTCTTGGTGCTGCAGCCAGGAATCAGTAATGTGCCTCAGAGGTGAGAGAGCCAACTTCAGGACACTGGTCCACAAGAGACCTCCCAGCTCCATGTAATATCAAATGGCAAAAATCTCCCAGAGATCTCCATCTCAACACCAACACCCAGCTTCACTCAACGACCAGCAATCTACAGTGCTGGACACCCTATACTAAACAATGAGCAAGACAGGAACACAACCCCACCCATTAGCAGAGAGGCTGCCTAAAATCATTATAAGTCCACAGACACTCCAAAACACACCACCAGACGTGGACCTGTCCACAGGAAAGAAAAGATCCAGCCTCATCCACCATATCACAGGCACTAGTCCCCTCCACCAGGAAGCCTACACAACCCACTGAACCAACTTTAGCCACTGGGGACAGACACCAAAAACAATTGGAACTATGAACTTGCAGGCTGCAAAATGGAGACCCCAAACCCAGTAAGATAAGCAAAATGAGAAGGCAGAAAAACACACAGAAGATGAAGGAGCAAGATAAAAACCCACCAGACCTAACAAATGAAGAGGAAATAGGCAGTCTACCTGAAAAAGAATTCAGAATAATGATAGTAAAGATGATCCAAAATCTTGGAAATAGAATAGAGAAAATGCAAGAAACATTTAACAGGGACCTAGAAGAACTAAAGAGGAAACAAGCAATGACGAACAACACAATAAATGAAATTAAAAATACTCTAGATGGGATCAATAGCAGAATAACTGAGGCAGAAGAACGGATAAGTGACCTGGAAGATAACAGAGTGGAAATAACTACTGCAGAGTAGAATAAAGAAAAAAAGAATGAAAAGAACTGAGGACAGTCTCAGAGACCTCTGGGACAACATTAAACACACCAACATTTGAATTATAGGGGTTCCAGAAGAAGAAGAGAAAAAAGAAAGGGACTGAGAAAATATTTGAAGAGATTATAGTTGAAAAACTTCCCTAATATGGGAAAGGAAATAGTTAATCAAGTCCAGGAAGCACAGAGAGTCCCATACAGGATAAATCCAAGGAGAAACACACCAAGGCACATATTAATCAAACTACCAAAAACTAAATACAAAGAAAACATATTAAAAGCAGCAAGGGAAAAACAACAAATAACACACAAGGGAATCCCCATAAGGTTAACAGGTGATCTTTCAGCAGAAACTCTGCAAGCCAGAAGGGACTGGCAGAACATATTTAAAGTGATGAAGGAGAAAAACCTACAACCAAGATTACTCTACCCAGCAAGGATCTCATTCAGATTTGATGGAGAAATTAAAACCTTTACAGACAAGCAAAGGCTGAGAGAGTTCAGCACCACCAAACCAGCTTTACAGCAAATGCTAAAGGATACTCTCTAGGCAAGAAACACAAGAGAAGGAAAAGACCTATAATAACAAACCCAAAACAATTAAGAAAACGGGAATAGGAACATACATATCGATAATTACCTTAAATGTAAACGGATTAAATGCTCCCACCAAAAGCCACAGACTGGCTGAATGGATACAAAAACAAGACCCATATATATGTTGTCTACAAGATACCCACTTCAGACCTAGAGACACATACAGACTGAAAGTAAGGGGATGGAAAAAGATAATCCATGCAAATGGAAACCAAAAGAAAGCTGGAGTAGCAATTCTCATATCAGACAAAATAGACTTTAAAATAAGGACTATTAAAAGAGACAAAGAAGGACACTACATAATGATCAAGGGGTCGATCCAAGAAGAAGATATAACAATTGTAAATATTTATGCACCCAACATAGGAGCACCTCAATACATAAGGCAAATACTAACAGCCATAAAAGGGGAAATCGACAGTAACACATTCATAGTAGGGGACTTAAACACCCCACTTTCACCCATGGACAGATCATCCAAAATGAAAATAAATAAGGAAACACAAGCTTTAAATGATACATTAAACAAGATCGACTTAATTGATATTTATAGGACATTCGATCCTAAAACAACAGAATACACATTTTTCTCAAGTGCTTATGGAACATTCTCCAGGATAGATCATATCTTGGGTCACAATTCAAACCTCTGTAAATTTAAGAAAATTAAAATTGTATCAAGTATCTTTTCTGACCACAATGCTATGAGACTAGATATCAATTACAGGAAAAGATCTGCAAAAAAATACAAACACATGGAGGCTAAACAATACACTACTTAATAACGAAGTGATCACTGAGGAAATCAAAGAGGAAATCAAAAAATACCTAGAAACAAATGACAGTGGAGACACGATGACCCAAAAATCTATGGGATGCAGCAAAAGCAGTTCTAAGAGGGAAGTTTATAGTAATACAATCCTACCTTAAGAAACAGGAAACATCTCAAATAAACAACCTAACCTTGCAACTAAAGCAATTAGAGAAAGAACAACAGCAACAACAAAAAAATACCCAAAGTTAGCAGAAGGAAAGAAATCATAAAGATCAGATCAGAAATAAATGAAAAAGAAATGAAGGAAACGATAGCAAAGATCAATAAAACTAAAAGCTGGTTCTTTGAGAAGATAAACAAAATTGATAAACCATTAGCCAGACTCATCAAGAAAATGCGGGAGAAGACTCAAATCAATAGAATTAGAAATGAAAAAGGAGAGGTAACAACTGACACTGCAGAAATACAAAAGATCATGAGAGATTACTACAAGCAACTCTATGCCAATAAAATGGACAACCTGGAAGAAATGGACAAATTCTTAGAAATGCACAACCTGCCAAGACTGAATCAGGAAGAAATAGAAAATATGAACAGACCAATCACAAGCACTGAAATTGAAACTGTGATTAAAAATCTTCTAACAAACAAAAGCCAGGGACCAGATGGCTTCACAGGCGAATTCTATCAAACATTTAGAAAAGAGCAAACACCTATCCTTCTCAAACTCTGCCAAAATATAGCAGAGGGAGGAACACTCCCAAACTCATTCTACGAGGCCACCATAACCCTGATACCAAAACCAGACAAGGATGTCACAAAGGACGAATACTACAGGCCAATATTACTGATGAACCTAGATGCAAAAATCCTCAACAAAATACTAGCAAACAGAATCCAACAGCACATTAAAAGGATCCTACACCATGATCAAGTGGGGTTTATTCCAGGAATGCAAGGATTCTTCAATATACGCAAATCTATCAATGTGATAAACCATATTAACAAATTGAAGGAGAAAAACCATATGGTCATCTCAATAGATGCAGAGAAAGCTTTTGACAAAATTCAACACCCATTTATGATTAAAACCCTGCAGAAAGTAGGCATAGAGGGAAATTTCCTCAACATAATAAAGGCCATGTATGACAAACCCACAGCCAACGTCTTCCTCAATGGTGAAAAACTGAAAGCACGTCCACTAAGATCAGGAACAAGACAAGGTTGCCCACTCTCACCACTCTTATTCAACATAGTTTTGGAAGTTTTAGCCACAGTAATCAGAGAAGAAAAAGAAATAAAAGGAATCCAAATCGGAAAAGAAGTAAAGCTGTCACTGTTTGCAAATGACATGATACTATACATAGAGAATCCTAAAGATTCTACCAGAAAACCACTAGAGCTAATCAATGAATTTGGCAAAGCAGCAGGATACAAAATTAATGCACAGAAGTCTCTGGCATTCCTACACACTAATGATGAAAACATCTGAAAGTAAAATCAAGAAAACACTCCCATTTACCATTGCAACAAAAAGAATAAAATATCTAGGAATAAACCTACCTAAGGAGACAAAAGACCTGTACGCAGAAAACTATAAGACACTGATGAAAGAAATTAAGGATGATACAAAGAGATGGAGAGATATACCATGTTCTTGGATTGGAAGAATAAACATTGTGAAAATGACTCTACTACCCAAAGCAATCTACAGATTCAATGCAATCCCTATCAAACTACCACTGGCATTTTTCACAGAACTAGAACAAAAAAATTCACAATTTGTATGGAAACACAAAAGACCCCAAATAGCCAAAGCAATCTTGAGAACAAAAAATGGAGCTGGAGGAATCAGGCTCCCTGACTTCAGACTATACTACAAAGCTACAGTAATTAAGACAGTATGGTACTGGCACAAAAACAGAAAGATAGATCAATGGAACAGGATAGAAAGCCCAGAGATAAACCCACGCACATATGGTCACCTTTTCTTTGATAAAGGAGGCAGTAATGTACTGTGGAGAAAGGGCAGCCTCTTCAATAAGTGGTGCTAGGAAAACTGGACAGGTACATATAAAAGTATGAGATAACATCACTCCCTATCACCATATGCAAAAATAAGCTCAAAATGGATGAAAGACCTAAATGTAAGGCCAGAAACTATCAAACTCTTAGAGGAAAACATAGGCAGAAAACTCTATGACATAAATCACAGCAAGATCCTTTTTGACCCACCTCCTAGAGAAATGGAAATAAAAACAAAAATAAACAAATGGGACCTAATGAAACTGCAAAGCTTTTGCACAGCAAAGAAAACCATAAACAAGACCAAAAGACAGCCCTCAGAATGGGAGAAAATATTTGCAAATGAAGCAACTGACAAAGGATTAATCTCCAAAATTTACCAGCAGCTCATGCAGCTCAATAACAAAAAAAACAGACAACCCAATCCAAAATTGGGCAGAAGACCTAAATAGACATTACTCCAAAGAAGATATACAGACTGCCAACAAACACATTAAAGAATGCACAGCACCATTAATCATTAGAGACGCGCAAATCAAAACTAGAATGAGATACCATCTCATACCAGTCAGAATGGCCATCACCAAAAAATCTAGAAACAATAAATGCTGGAGAGGGTGTGGAGAAAAGGGAACACTCTTGCACTGCCGGTGGGAATGTGATTTGGTACAACCACTATGGAGAACAGTATGGAGGTTCCTTAAAAAACTACAAATAGAACTACCATATGACCCAGCAATCCCACTACTGGGCATATACCCTGAGAAAACCATAATTCAAAAAGAGTCATGTACCAAAATGCTCATTGCAGCTCTATTTACAATAGCCAGGAGATGGAAACAACCTAAGTGTCCATCATCAGATGTATGGATAAAGAAGATGTGGCACATATATACAGTGGAAAATTACTCAGCCATAAAAAGAAATGAAACTGAACGATCTGTAATGAGGTGGATGGACCTAGAATCTGTCATACAGAGGGAAGTACGTCAGAAGGAGAAAGACAAATACCGTATGCTGACACATATATATGGAACTTAAGAAAAAAAAATATTATGAAGAACCTAGGGGTAAGACAGGAATAAAGAAACAGACCTACTAGAGAATGGACTTGAGGATATGGGGAGGGGGAAGGGCAAGCTGTGACAAAGTGAGAGAGTGGCATGGACATATATACACTACCAAGCGTAAAATAGATAGCTAGTGGGAAGCAGCCGCATAGCACAGGGAGATCAGCTCGGTGCTTTGTGACCACCTAGAGGGGTGGGATAGGGAGGGTGGGAGGGAGGGAGACGCAAGAGGGAAGAGATATGGGAACATATGTATAACTGATTCACCTTGTTATAAAGCAGAATCTAAAACACCATTGTAAAGCAATTATACTACAATAAAGATGTAAAAAAAATGTTTATTCTACCTAAAGCAATCAACAGACAGTGCCAGGAAAAGTAGACACCAGTCTCCAAAGAACGACACTGGTCACCATTTACACTGCACATAAAACTAACTAAAAGTGCACAGTATTCCACATTAAACCCTTTCTCTCCTGAGTCCCCTGAAGATGCATCCCACCCAGCCAGCAGTCAGCTGCACAGGAAGATTCTCCACACTTGCTCATTTTTTCCTCTTGTGGAGTCTCCTCACCAGTGGTTCCTGAGAAAACCCAGCTCCTGTCAGTGTGGACAATGCCTCATGGTCCAGAAACCTAGGCCCTGACAGGAGACAAAGCTCCTGTCTGCTTGTCACAGAGCAAAGTCTGTGGGCAGGGTGCACCTGTGCCCCCAGGGTCACACAGGTGGGCTCGGCGCCCCCTGTGGGATGTGAGAAAAGTGCCGGGAGGGCCGCACTCACAAACCCAGAGGCCTCATCTGGGAGGCAGTTCTGCTGTATATACTAAGTTTGGAAATCCAAACTGAAATGGAGCCAAGTATCTCACTGTATCTTCTCAAAAGATGGTTAAGGAGCAATTAATTACAAACCATGTGTAATGAAATGAATGTAGACACAAACTTTACAACTTAAACCAAAATTCACTCAAAATGCCCATAGCCAAATTTCAATTACCAAACTATAAAAATGCTAGGAAAAGAAAAAAGATAATCTACATGACTTTCGGTCTGGTGACCTTATTCAGAAAACCAGAAGACAAACCACAAACTGCAAGAAACTATTTCCAAAACACATATCTGATAAAGGATTTGTACTCAAATTATGCCAACAACGCCATTAAAATCTGGTAAAGATTGAAACACACACCTGGCCCAAGAAAATAAACAGGCAGTAAATAAGCATACAAGAATAAACTCAAGATGCTGGTGGAATGCATGTACAACCAACTTTGAAAGACAGTTTGGCAGATTTTCCAAATCAAAAAGTCTCACCTTAGGATCCAAGAAGTGTACCTCTTGTATTTAGACAACGGCTTTGAAAAACTGTATTCAAACCAAAACTAGCATCAAGTAATGCACAGCAGCTCTATTCATAATGGTTAAAAACTTAAAGATATCAGGATGTCCTTCTGTAGATGAATTCATAAGCAAATTAGGGCACATACATGTCAAGGGGAGCAGAATACACCACCCCAAAATATGCCCATTTGACAAAAGGATTATTTTGGACTGATTAATTTAAGAAACAGCAGACCCAGGAGAATCTTTCAAAACCAAGTAGAAAATGCCCTTTTAGGAGGTAAATTTACATTTATTAAGGATATCTCCATTTGTAAGGGTATGTCCCTCTCTGGACCAGGAATTGAATGATGACTAAATATCAAGAAAACTTGTTGGGACTTCCCTGCTGGTCCAGTGGGTAACACCCCATGTTGCCAATGCAGGGGACCAGGGTTCAATCCCTGGTCAGGGAACTAGATCCCGCATGCTGCAATTAAGAGCCCGCATGCCACAACTAAAGATTCCACAGGCCGCAACTAAGACCCGGTGCAGCCAAATAAATAAATGTTTTTTTTTTTTTTAAAAAAAGCTTGTCAATGAAATAGGCCTGGATGTAAATCTGTGTAACAACCTTACCCTTGTTTACTGGGTTTTGCCTAATAACATCCCTTAAATGGCTGCCTCCATTCCCTGACATCTTTTTTTTGTTGTTCTCAGCAGAATTGTTTAAGGTAACGGCTTGGGCCATTTCAGGGAGTGACTCAGTTTTCCTGGGTATCTTTCAAGTATACAGGAGGTATGCATGGTATATATTAAACTTCTGATTGTTTTCTCCAGTTCATCTCTTTTTCATTACAAGGGGGATCTCAATAAAGAACATAGACGTGTAGAGGGAAAATTATTTTTCCTCTCATATACATGCAGTGCAATAGTATTCAGAGATATAAAGGAATGGATCATCAACCCGTGCCCCCCCCCAAAAAAATAATACATGCATCTAACACTTACATTGCTAAGTGAAAGAATCCAGTCTGAAGTGCTACACAGTGTATGACCTCATTTATATGACATTCTAGAAAAGGCAAAACTGACATGGTAAACAGTTTACAGAATATGTGGTTGAAAGAGTCCATATGATACTTCAGTGGTGAATACCTGTCACTGCATTTGGCTATACCCACAGATTTTTACAACCCAACAAGTAATTTACAATCTATTCAAACTTAGCTACTTAGGATATGGGAGTGTCAAAGACTGGGATACAGAATGTAACAAAGAATCTAACTGGTTCAGAAATGTATGAAAAAACTCACAGTTGGTAGTGGGACAAATGGGCTGACCTAAGTTAACTTTGGAAATGTACAGAATCTTTAGGCCAAAGACAAAATGTGCCATACATACACAGTGGACTCTATGTTCTTTCCCATGAGGGGTAGCAGCTAACAGTACTGAAACTACTATATCAGTCATCAAATGGAACAAGCACTGAATTTAATAAATGACAAATGGTGGAAGCCAGGTTTCTTACCACTGGAGTTGGATGTTACAGTCAAACAAAGGGAGAAGGTTACAATATCCATGTCATAACAGATCCCCTTGGAGATATCAGTATAAACTAGCTTTAGCCTACACATAGTTCCACATGGAAATCTTTGTAATTATGTGTATATGCATAGGCTGGGATACATGCATATATTTCTATGTACTGTCAGCTGGGCATATTTAGATCCCACATGTAAGTTTTTAATACCATTCTCTAATAAAAGGAACAAGAGCTCTTTGAAGAAAGGGCTGATGGTAGGACTGAGACAGTAAATATATGAAACAGGATAACCTTAAAATATCAGAAAGTAAAGAAGTACCAAAATTTTTTTAAACCCACAAAAGAAAAAATATGTAAAATGAAAACAAGAGCAAATGGAAGAAGCTCTCAACAGCCAAAGCAAGAATGAACTAAGCAGTCTAATAATGTAGTGCTGGATTATAACCAAAAGTTTACAATAATTATTCACGTGTCCAAACTGGTATAAATAAATTACATAGTTTTTGATGAATGGTGTTAAATAGAAATCTCCTATGCAGAAAGCTTCTAAACAATGTATATAGCAAGTCAGCTGTCCATCAAGGATGTGAAGCTAACCCCTCTCTCCTCAAGTGTGGCTTCTGCATTATGACTGCCTCCTACATAAGACACACAGGATGCACATGGGAAAAATTAACCTCACTGTGGGAAAACCTGACAAACATTACCTCAGCTAGGTGACCAAAATTAAGAATATAAGGGAGAAGTTCCCTTAAGAGCCTGTCCTCTTGATATATAGTGAAGAGGAAGCACTTCACATCTGTGGTCTGCTTTTGCAAAGCCAAGTCTAACCACGACAAAACCACCAAGCAAATCCCAGCGCCCGGCAGTCTATACAATACCTGAGCAGCCCTCCTCCACGCTGTCAAGGTCATGGAAACCAGGAGAATCTGAGCAACTGTCAGAGCCCAGAAGAGACTAAACAGACATGATGACCCCATGTCCTCTGAGACCCTGGAACAAGGAAAGGTATAACAAAGGGAACGTGAATAGAGACTTCAGTTAATAGTAAAGTATCAGTATATTGTTCATTATTTGTCATGATTCTGTAGAAAATTAGACAGGAACAATTAAACGTCAAAATAAGAGAGACCTACTGTAACAAATTGGAAATCTAGAGGAAAAAGGGGATTTCTTTGTAAAAACGCATTACCAAAATGGACCCTAAATGAAGGAAAACACAAAAAGGCCAATTAACCACTGAGGAAACTCTTCCCCTACTGGCTATCCTATCACTGTTCCAGGCTTTCCCTCTCCCGGGACCGGGAAGGAGCAGGGACAGAGCTGTTTGCCAGCTCCCGTAGTTTATGACCCCACCCAGTGTCTTCACCTACCCCAGCCATGCCTACCCAGTGAGGACACCTGAGGAAGGGTCAGGGATTATTGACTCAGATGGATCAACCAGGACTTTTTCTTTTCCCAGTGACTGGACACACTTACGGAAATAAAATAAATTAGTATTTATTGTAAGGGTAGAAATACGTTAATACTTACAAGTGGCAAGTTGAAGAATGGGTTTGGACCTGGCAGGTCCAGGGGCTCACACTGTCTCAGTGTGACCTTGCTTCTCTCCAAAGCTTTGTCCCGCTCAGTGCCTTTGGGGGACCCCATTCATAGGCACAGGCTCTCTCACTGCACTTGGGCCAACAGCAGTTCTAGGCTGACAACCACTCACCATCCATTTTCCGAGAAAGAGTTTCTCCTTTTCTTGGATTCCAAGAAAGTCATGGTTTTAAATGCCTTTGATCTGGCTTGGGTTGCACTCTCATCCTTGACCGATCACCAGAAGATGGAAAATGGGACTGGCTAGATGTGGGTTGTAAACCCATCTTCGAGCTGGGTGGAATATGGGGTCATCCTCCTGCAACTGTTTGGACTGGAAGCAGGTGACATGTAATTCCCAAAAGAAAACCGAGGCACTTGGGCCTGAGAACAGATGCTGGCTGGGAGAAAGCAACAGATTCTATGTCAATGACAGCTCACTGCACAGCACAGAATCTGACACAAAAGGAAGAAAGGGGTTCACTTAGGGTCAGGGGCTGCAGCGACTCACCCAGTGCTCTTACTGTCCCTCCCAAGACTGCAAAAAGTTCTTTCACTTGCTGAAAAGTCAGGATCATTGGTGGTGGTAAACTCAAGTCTCTTTCCTTGGGCATCAGGTCCTCACATCTCAGAGGCTGGCCCAGAACAGCCCATGTGCCCTCAGAAGACACACAGACCTCATTCCTGCCCCTGAGAGGTGGGAGCCCTGAGTTATGCCATCTCCCTGGCCATATTAATTGCCCATCCCTGAAAAACAATACTGCTCCTTTTCCAGTTTCTTCTCTCTCCTTTACTAAGAGGAAGAAACCAAATGCTAGGGTGGTAAGGACACTTGTGCAATGAAGTAACGGGAGGCTCGAGAATTATTCCATGCCATGGAACCCATAACTGGCAGGCCTTCCAGAGGCCACATGGATGATTATGGCTCTCCAAGACAATGGCAGTGGCAGTGTTAACCTCACACTGGGAGGTCCAGTTGCTCCCATATCTTTGATTCTTAATGAATATGCATGTCAAAAGTTTCTAAAGACTGAAAGAACAGAGGATTGCAGGACGATGGTCTGCTGCATGGGTGTTGCGTCAGGGCCACACTCCAATGTCTAGAGGATTACTCCCTCGCTTGGCAGCCTATGAGGCTGTGAGCGGGAGGACTTTTTCTCAGCCACATGCATGTTGGGGGTTGAAACTTCTCAAAGGAATGTCTACACTGCCCAGGTAGCTCTTGAATTGCCCAGCATCATGGTCAGCTCCATAGCTGTACATGAGGGCATGACAATGCCCAGGCTGGACTGAGCTAGAGGACCACAGACGCCTGCCTGGATAGCCACAGGTCAAAGGCTGTCCTGCCTGAGACTTGATCATCTATTCATGCCCACTCGGATGGGACAAAGGATGCCTCCAGTGCCAGGAGGGCCCCAGCAGCCCTCAAGAAGGCAGCATCTGGGGGCTGGCAGGTCACTGCACCCAGTCCTGTATAAATCCACACATGTCCACTGAGTGCCCTCCTGTCTGGGCTGGGCTGGAACCTGGGGCCGCCCAGGCAGAGTAGGGCCAGCATCACCCTTCCCAGGTAGGAGGGCAGAAGGAAACCATGCATGACTTCTGACACCCTCCCCAATCCTTGACAGAGGTTGAGTTGGATAAGAAACAGTCCTAGACAAGAACAGACAGTTCATTCTTCTCTCAGAGCCCAGGACTGGGGGAAGGGAGGTCAGAAAAACAGTTATTGACCTCAGCTCCCTGACTCCTGTTTGACCCTGGGCAAGTCCTACCCATTCTGGAGGCTTCACAGAGAAGGAGAGGGGAGGACAATGAGAGCCAATTGTGCTTAAACCTAACTCTAACCTTTACCCTAAGAACCCTAACCTCTAACCATAACCCCCTAACAACCCTAGCCCCAGACCTCTAGACCCTCGCCACTGACCCCTAAACTCTAATCCCTGACCCTTTAACCACAACCCTCTACCATGACTCTCCAATGATGACCCATAACCCTAAACCATGACCGCTGAACCCTCACACTGACTCAGCCCCAGGCCTAAAACCTGGCCTAGTGGGCGCCAAGGGATGACTGAATGAACTCTCAAATAAACCGAAGAATTAAATCTTCCCGACCATGAATTTAGCAATGGTTTCTTAGATTTGACAGTAAAGCATAAGAAATGAAAGAAAAAATAGATAAATTGGATTTCCTCAAAATTACAAACCTTTGTGCATCAAAAGAGGCTATCCAGAAAGTAAAAAGACAGCCCACAGAATGGAAGACAATATGGGCACATTATATATCTCATAAGACTCTTTACCTAGAACGTACCCAGGACTTTTCCAACTCATCAACAAAAAGACAAACAATACAATTTTTGAAACAGACAAATAACTTGCATGGACTGCTCTCCAGGCAAGACATACAAATGGTCAACAAGGACATGAAAAGATGTCAAATGTCAGGAACCATGATGAAAATGCAAATTAAGGCCACAGTGTGATGCCCCTTCACACACACTAGAATAAAAATAAAATTTTAAATAAATTTTAAAATATGTAAATAAAAATAACAAACGTTGGCAACAATGCAGAGAAATTGGAACCCTTAAAAGTTACTTATGGAGATGTACAATGGTGCAGTGTATGTGAACAAACCTTTAGCATTTACTCAAAAATATAAAATATAATTACCATGTGGTTCAACAACTCCACTCCTAGATATATACCAAAAAAATGGAAAACAGGTATTCAAACAAAAACTTGTACACCAGTTATTCATAGCAGCACTGTTCACAATAGCCCAGGGTAGGAAAGATTTAAATGTCCATCAGCAGGTAAACGGATAAGCAAAATAAGGTAGATCCATAAGCTGCATTATTCTGTCATATAAAGGAATACAGTAAAATTATACAGCCGCTGTGGAAAACTGTATGGTGGCTCCTCAAAAACATGGAAAATGTATGATCCCTTGATTCCACTCCGGGGTGTACACCCAGAATATTAGAAAGCAAGGACTGGAACAGATATCTGTACCCCATATTCATAGCAACATTATTCACAATAGCCAAAAGGTGGAAGCAACACAACACATTCTTCAACAGATGAATGGATAAGTACAGTGTAGTATATACGCAATGGAATACGATTCAACCTTTACAACTAAGGTAATTCTCACACATGCTACAATGTGGATGAACCCTGAAGTCATTATGCTAAGTGAAACCAGCCAGACACAAAAAGGACAAACGTTCTATGATTCCACTAGTATGAGGTATCCAGATAAGTCAAATCCAAAGACAAAGTAGAATAAGGTTGCCAGGGGTTGAGGTGAGTTAGTGTTTAATGGCTACGGTTTCACATGGGGAAAATAAAGTTCTGGAGATGGATGGTGAGGATATTTTTACAACAATGTGAATGTACTTAAGGCCATAGAACTCTATACTTACAAATGGTTTAAATGGGGCTTTCCTCGTGGCACAGTGGTTAAGAATCCGCCTGCCAATTGCAGGACACACGGGTTCAAGCGCTGGTCCTGGAAGATCCTGCATGCCGCAGAGCAACTAAGCTCGTGAGCCACAGCTATTGAGCCCTCGTGCCACAGCTACTGAAACCCGTGCGCCTAGAGCCCGTGCTCCGTAACGAGAGAAGCCACCGCAATGAGGAGCCTGCACACGGCAATGAAGAGTAGCCCCCGCTGGCCGCAACTAGAGAAAGCCTGCGTGTAGCCAAAGAATAGAAAATAATTTTTTTAAAAAGCTTTTAAAAAATGGTTTAAATGGCAAATGTTATGTGTTTTTAATCACAATGGAAAAAATGAATGAAATAATGATCAATGTTACAGTGCGGATAAACAGTGAAAACATCCTAAGTGAAAGAAGCCATACAGAAAAACCACCCAGATCATGCTCATCTTGTACACTTTCAATCCAGCAAGGTTTTTAAAGTGAGGAAAAGCCCTAGTGATGGTTCCAAGAAGAGAAAACTGGATTCGAATAGCAAACTACATTTCCACAAAGCTGGGGCAGCTGGTGAAAGTTGAAGTGGGTCCGTGGATGGGATTATAATGTGGAAACCTTAATTATTCCTCACTTTGGGGTTATGTGCTGGTTCCCTGGGAGAGTGGCCCTCCCACTCTCACAGGGTAAAACAAACTGGAGTATTTTGTGAAGATGGAAAACTTTATACTGCTATTTAAAGTCTTTTATACACTTGAAATTTACTAGAAAATAAAGTACTTATCAAAACAACCACGTCATACCATGCCAGAAATACAGACATCAAACTGTTATAGAGGCCAAGCCCTATTCAGATCCAGTTCACCCACAGTGGGGATGCTAATCACCGTTGTAGGAGTCCACATACTACAAGAGGCACCATGGGAAGATAATATTCGGAGCCACTATGTCTTGGGTGCTGTGGATGACCTGGATGTAGATGAAACAGTGGGATTTCTGAATTCTAGTTTTCCACATTCAAGCACCAAAAAACTGTTACAACTAAAAAATGAATTCAGTAAAGGTGCAGGATACAAAAAAAAAAAGAAAAAAGAAAAATCAATGCACAAAAATCATTTGTGATTCTATACACTGATAATGAACCATCAGAAAAAGAATTTTTAAAAAATCCCACTTACAGTAGCATCCAAAAAGATAACTATGAGTAAATTTAACCAAGGACATGAAGGACCGGCACACTAAAAACTGGAAGACACTGATAGAGGACACTGAACAGACGAAAATAAATGGAGGGGCTTCCCTGGTGACGCAGTGGTTGAGAGTCCGCCTGCCGATGCAGGGGACGTGGGTTCCTGCCCCGGTCCGGGAAGAACCCACATGCCGTGGGGCGGCTGGGCCCATGAGCCATGGCCGCTGAGCCTGCGCTCTGCAACGGCAGAGGCCACAACAGTGAGAGGCCCGCATACTGCAAAAAACCAAAACAAAACAAGGGCTTCCCTGGTGGCGCAGTGGTTGAGAGTCCGCCTGCCGATGCAGGGGACACGGGTTCGTGCCCTGGTCCGGGAGGATCCCACATGCCACGGAGTGGCTGGGCCTGTGAGCCATGGCCACTGAGCCTGCGCTTCCAGAGCCTGTGCTCCGCAACGGGAGAGGCCACAACGATGAGAGGCCTGCATACCGCCAAAAAAAAAAAAAAAAAAGAATACTGTGAAAATATGTATTCTATGGTGGGAATTGCCTGGCTGTCCATGGGTTGGGACTCTGTGCTCCCACTGCAGGGTGCGTGGGTTCAATCCCGGGTTGGGGAACTACGATCACGCATCCTGCATGCTACATGGTGTGACCCAAATTTTTGTTTAATTTAAAACAAATATGCGGTCTAGCCAAATTAATGTACACATTCAATGCAATCCTTACCAAAAGTCCAATGACATTTTACATAGAAACAGAACAAATAATCTTAAGTTGTGTGTGGAACCACAAAGGACCCAGAAGAGCCAAAACGACCCTGAGGAAGGAGAACGGGCTGGAGGTGGCTCCCTCCCTGATTTCACACTACATTACGAAGCTACAGTCCCCAAAAAGTGTGGAATGGGCACAAAAACAGGCACACAGACCAGAGGAACAGAGCAGAGAACCCAGGAATCAACCTACAGGTATGTGGTCAGTTAATTCACAAGAAAGGAGCCAAGAACATACACCAGGGAAAGGACAGTCCCCCTCAATAAATGGTGCTGGGAAAACCAGACACCACACGCCAAAGAACAACACTGCACTCTGTCTACACCACACACAAAAGGGGCCAAAAACCCAGTTTTCCACATCAAGTCCTTCCTCTCCTGGGTCCTCTGAAGACAGACACCCTCAGCGGTCAGCCACGCACAGGAACCTTCTGCCCACTTTTCCTCACCTTCTCCCTCAGCAGCATCACCTCCCGGCAGGTCCTGAGGAGACCAGCCTCTTGTCAGCATGAACTGGACCCCACAGTGTCCCAAAGCTGAAGGCCCAGCAGGTCCTGAGAGGACCCGGCTTCTGTTAGTGTGGACCCGACCCCGGCTTTTTCCAAAGCCCGGCCATCAGCGTGGACTCAGCCCCACGTGTTCCAGAAGCCAAAGCCCCAGCAGGTCCTGAGGAGACAGGGCTCCTCTCAGCATGAACATGAACAGCATGATCTGAACAGACATTCCTCCAGAAAAGATATACAGATAGTAAAAGTCATACAGAAACAAGCTCAAGGGCTTCTCTGGTGGCGCAGTGGTTGAGAGTCCACCTGCCGATGCGGGGCCACGGGTTCGTGCCCCGGTCCGGAAAGATTCCACGTGTCATGGAGCAGCTGGTTCCGTGAGTCAAGGCCACTGAGCCTGCGTGTCCAGAGCCTGTGTTCTGCAACGGGAGATGCCACAACAGTGAGAGGACCGCATACCGCAAAAAAAAAAAAAAAAGAAAAGAAAAGAAACAAGCTCAACATCATATACCATTAGGGAATTACAAATTAAAATAATGAGCTATCACAGCACACCTATTAGGACTGCTAAGCTCCAAAAATATGACAATACCAATTGCTAGAGGGTGAGGAACAAAACGAACTCTCCCTCATACCTGGGGGGATGCATGTGCAGCCACTTTGTAAGACAATTTGGCAGTTTTTTCCAAAGCTAAACAAGTCTCATGTTGGGATCCAACAATCACACTTCCAGTATTTAGGCAACTGCTTTGAAAAATCTATGTCCAAATGCAAAGGAGGATGCAATTATGAAGAGCAGCACTTCCATAATGGCTAAAAACTTGAAGAAATCAGGATATCCTTCAAAAGATGAATGCATAAGCAAATTGGGGTACATCCATGTCAACGCGAGTAAAATATGCCACCCCAAAATATGTCTCTCTGGCATAAGGATTATTGGTCTGCTTTAAAAAAAAGGGCTTCCCTGATAGCTAAGTGGTTAAGAGTCCACCTGCCGATTCAGGGGACACAGGTTCGAGCCCTGGTCCGGGAAGATCCCACATGCCGCAGATCAACTAAGCCTGCGAGCCACAACTACTGAGCCTGCACTCAAGAGCTCGCGAGCCACAACTACCGAGCCTGTGTGCCACAACTACTGAAGCCCACATGCCTAGAGCCTGTGCTCCGTGACAAGAAAAGCCACCACAATGAGAAGTCCGCACACCGCAATGAAGAGTAGACCCTGCTTGCCACAACCAGAGAAAAGCCTGCATGCGGCAACGGAGACCCAATGCAGCCAAAAATAATAAAATTTTTTAAAAATCTCAGAAAGCTGAGATTGCCGATATGAAGGACATTTACAACAGAGAAATCTCCGTTTATAAGGGTATGTCCCTCTTTGCACCCAGAAGAGAAGGATAATTAAATATTAAGTAACTCTTTTCAGTGGGGAAGTCCTGACTTATATGTGCAAAGAGTCATACCCTTGTTTACTGTGCTTTGCATGATAACCTGCCATAACTGGCCTTCCCCCCTTCCCCAGCATCTTTCTTCTGTTTTTAGCTGAAGACAGTATTTAAGGGGATGGTTTTGGTCATTTCAGGGCGTGACTCAGTTTTCCGTGGTATCCCCCCCGTATTCAGAAGGTATACATGTTATTAAACTTCGGCTTTTCTCCTGGTAATCTGTCTTTTATTACAGGGTCAGGGGGGCCTCAACCAAGAACCTAGAAAAGTAGAGGGAAAATTGTTTTTCCTCCCATACACGTGCAGTGGAATACTACTCAGCAGAAAAGAATGCACCACCAACCTATGGAAAGACATTGACAAATCTTCAGTATATACTGCTAAGTGAAAGACTTCAGTCTGCGGAGGCTGCACACAGTATGACCCCATTGGTGACATTCCGGGAAAGGCAAAGCTACGTAGACGATAAGCAGATCATGGGGTGGGGTGTCTGAAGTAGTCCACGTGATACTCTAGGATGGATACCTGTCACTATGCATTTGTCTAAGCCCACAGATGTGCATAGCCCAAGGGGCCAATCATAATCTATTCAAATTTAGTTATTTAGGATGTAGGAATGTTGCAGGATGGAATACATAATGTCACAGAATCTAACTGTATTAGAAATATATGGAAGCAACTCACTGTAGGGGATGGGATAAAAGGTGCTGACCTAAGTCACCTTTGGAAATGAATGGAATCTGTAGACTAAAGGCAAAATGGACCGTATACAAACAGTGGGCTTTATTCTATGAAGTTCTTTCCAGGGTGTAGTAGCTAACAATTCTGAAACCTCTGCACATGTAACCTGGAAAGGAGCAATGCACAGATAAATGGCAGATGGTGGGAGCCAGGGAGCCAGCCACAGCCTTGCTGCGGGAGTGGGAAGTTACAGATAAGCAAGGGGAGAGCCTCTGCCCTCGTAATCCTGGATCTGGGCTTCCTGGGAGGATGCTGACTGGCCGGGGGAAACACACAGATCTTCACGCTGGGAAGACCCTTCAGGCAGAGGAACTTCACGCCCCATCTTTCCACCTATACCTGCTGGAAACACTCAGCCCTCCATAATCAGTCAATTGCAGTGTTTAAGACATTCTCACCCCCAGGCAGATAAAGGAGCGTGAGGGTCTTGCTTACCCCTAAGCTGTCCCAGAATCCAGGCCCTGGGTGTGGAGCCAGGTTGGGGGTTCCTGGGCCTCTGACCAGCAGGTGAGAGGAGGGAGGAAGACCGGTCCTGAGGACAGAGGTTCCCTCAAGTCTGTGAGCCCAGGAGCCCCGATGGGGCTCATTCCCAGTGCGCACATGGGCGGGGCCTGCAGTGGTTCTCTTCCCCCTGGGCCCTTTGATGAAGCCATGGCAGCACTGGGCCCTGATGTCTCCTGGCGGTGTCTCAAACTCTTACACAGCAGTTTTACAAAGGAACAGGAGAATGGAGCTGAGCCCCTGACGGCCACTCCTTTGTGGCTCTGAGTTGCTTCCACCAGGACCGCAGTCACCTGCACATAGTCCGCTGTGACCTACCTGCCCCCACTGGCCTTTCCTCTCCCTCCCTGTGATGATTCCCGTGACATTTCCAGCCTGGACCCCTCTCTCAGGCCAGACGTCTCTGTCCAGCCACTGCACCCCCATCTCACCTTGGGGGCTAACAGGCCCCTCAGAGGACTGGGCCCACAGCTCCCCACACCCAGGAGCAGCCCCACCTTCCCAGGTTGCCGAGCCCAGGCACCGGGTGTAACCAAGCAGGACCCTATTGGGCCTTCCCAGGACAGACCCCTCCCCCACATGCTCTGCTATAGCTCCTCTCTGAAGTACCTGGATAACAGTATCTGATACACGCTTCCTGAGTTGTTTTACAGATGCTAAAACCACCACCAAGTGGAAGAACTTAACTACTTGATGATCATGAACAGGTAGCCCCGGAGCTTTTAGCGCCTAAGAATTTATAATGTTAACCGCCTGTTACCTCACCATCAACCAGAGAATTGTGCACCAGCTGATCACATACCCTGCGACGCCCCTCCTTCACCTGGCCTTTAATACTGCTTTACTGAAATCCTTCAGGGAACTTGGGGTTTTAGAGCACAAGCCACCTGGCCTCCTTGTATTGGCACTTTTACAATTAAAGCTGCACTTTCCTTCACCACACCCGGTGTCAGTAGACTGGCTTTACTGCACTCGGGCAAGCCGACCCACGTTTTCTTCGGTAACACTGGGACCTCCCAGGCTCCCACCCTCCTTGTGCCCCAGTGACTGTCATCTGCTCCTCCAGTCTTCTTGCAGCAAAAGTAGAAATGAAGTTTTCCTTCTCCTAAGAACAAGGAAAACAAAGGGAGCAGCGAACAGGCTAGAGAAGAAACATAACCTGGCCTGAAAGTGTTCACCACTCCTTGTTTTACTTTGTCACTAATCTGTAATAACTAGATTTGTACTTTTCAAAGCTAACCTCACACCCTGACACTATGTAATTTACAGTTAGCACCCGTCACCCCTGACTCTGTGTGAGTTACATCCCCTGCCTCTCACTCCCTAACCTTATTATGTCCAGCACTTACATTCTATACGCCCCTCATAACAAATCACCCCCTATAGTTTTTGCATTTCAGAAACGAGGTCACCGCCGATAAACCAGAGGCAAACATATGCAATTACCAGACTGCTGGACCCCAATTACCACGTGGCCTGATGCCAGCTATGACTGTTTTGAAATAATGCAAAGGAAAAGAAGAATGCAAGATCTTCACTACTTTTATCCTCATCCTATACACCGGACTGCGAGAGCCCCACGTATAAAATTTTCCCTGATTCTCAAGGAGCTGGGGGTTGCCCAGTTCTTGAGGTGCTAGCCAGCTGTGTCTTTCCTTCTGCCTGGCAGAAACATAAAGCCATCTCTCTCTTCCTCCAAAATCCCTGTCTCCGTATTTCTGTTTGGCCTCGGTGCACAGGGAAGCCGAGATTTTGACAACAGTCTGTGACCAGTTCCCACACTAATTCCCCTCTACGCCCACAGCCCTGGCCCAAGCCCGATCTTGTGCCTGGTTCCTTCATCAGGCCTGACAAATCTCCCTGCCCGCACAGTGCGTCTCACATCCCACCCCAACCTGGTCTTTCTGAAGCATAAACGAGACTGACTCTCTCCCGCCTGTAATCCCCCAAATGTTTCCCCACTTTCGCTAGGGTATCTGCCGGGAGAGACATCTGCCAAGGCCCTGAGAGTCCCCGACATCCCCACTAGGCTGCTGGTTCCTGAGTTCCCTGACAATGAGCACCACAGCAGGCCGGGAGACACGGCAGGAAACCCCAGAACTGCTCACCTCAGGACTGGGCAGGCACCGCCACAGCCTGATCAGAGAGAGCAGAGAAGGGGTCCCCAGCTGGGACACAAACTCTGCACGAGTGACCTCTCCTTGAGCCATTACATCAACTCGTGTGACTTGAGGGAAGGAAGGACTGAAGCACATTTTGTTCCTAAGGAGGATGCTATAGGCTCAGTCACGTCCCTCCAAATTCACATGCTGAATCCCTAACCCCCAGGACCCCAGGATGTGGCTGTATTTGGAGATGGGATTTTTAAAGAGGTGATCAAGGTAAAAATGAGGTCCCTAGGGTGGATCCTAATCCAAAAGGATTGATGTCCTACAAGAAGAGATTAGGACACAGATAGGCACAGGGGGAGACCATGTGAGGACCTGGGGAGAAGATGGCTGTCTAAGCACCAAGGAGAGAGGCCTCAGGAGAAGCCAGCGTGCACACACCTTGATCTCCGACAGCATCCAGGACTGGGAGATAGGTCTGTTACCCAAGCTGCCCTGTCTGTGCTATTTGTTACGGCGGTCCTGAGCAGACTCACACGCAGGGTTAACTCAGGGCTCAGACTGGACAGAGCCCACTCTCCATCCCCCTGTACGTGGGTTACAGGAACCCCAGGAACTGAGGAGGGGGTCCCTGAGGGGAGGCACAAGATAGAAGATGCTAGGCATTAACATGGCTGCAATCATTTTAAACGTGCCTGAAGTCCAATCACACGAGATGGTTTTGTCCTGTATGTACATCGGCAACTTCAGTCTGAACTGCAGATCTTTGGCTTCACCAGCTCCACTGAGAGCATTAGCTTCACCTGCTGTGTACCGTCTCCTATAGGATTTCCAGAACCACAAAGCACTGAAGCTTCACAGGACCCAATGTCTGTGCGCTACCGTCCAGGTGACCGTCACAACAGGGCCGTGCAGCTGGCCATCAGAACCCATTTCCCTTTTTCCTGTTCACAGCTACCCTGCACCTCCCAGCCTTCCCACCCCTTCCAGCTGGGGCATACTGTGTCCTGTTACCAAGGGAAACAGGTGAAGCTGGTGAGGGCCTTGGCCAGCCTGCATCCTACAACAGAGGGCATGAAGCCCAGCTGTTCACCGCACCCTGCTGGTTGGAGACCTCACCTGGAAGCAGGGAGGAGAAACAAGGGGACCCGAGCTTGGGACCTGACACTCACCTGCCCTGGACTCTCACAAGAAGGGGACAAACACATCTTGAGCTCCAGCCCAGTTTTGGGAGACACTTTGTTCCAGCAACAAACTTTACCTTAAAACCCAAGGTGCTTTACAAACCCCTCCCCAGCTTTCACAGAAAGTCAGGCTTCATCTCATCACACTTTTCTCAAACCCCAGCTCATGCTGAGACCACCTCTCAGGTGATGGTGCTTCGGAGAAGCCCCTTTAAAAGATCCCTGGAGTTCAGCTCTCCCAGCCCTGCCTTCAGTTTAAGGGAGAAGTTTCCTTGAAAAACCTTCTCAGTTTCCTTGACAACCAAGCTTCACAATCTCCCAAACTCTTCTCCTTCAAACATTCCTATTCTAGGCTGGATGAGCCTAAAGAGACAGTGCTGTCATCACGTGCCAGAAACCGATTCCAAGCCCGTGGTTATTGGTTACATGATGCTATTGATGATGAAATCCAGGAGAGCCTGCTTTCCAATATAACCATTTCTGGACTCGGCACTGGGTCCCTTTCCACGGACAGAGTGGAGTGGCTGTTTCCACGTACCCCGTGGTAGAAGAGCTCACCTAATGCAGCCAGGACTTCATCCTTTCCAGGTGATTCCAGGGTCCTCACTCTGCCCAGACCCCACCCACATGGCTGCTGTCTGTGCCAGTCTATACGGGACCTTGGCAATCTCCTAAAATGAGGGCTATTTTATACCCAGGCAATGGGTTGAATGCTGGCCCCGAAAGATGTGTCCCCGCAGAACACGTGAACAGGACCATATCTGGGAAAAGGGTCTTTCTATATGTAGTTAAGGATCTCGAAGTGAGGTCATCTTGTGTTAGGGTGGCCCTCAATCCAATTGAGAAAGTCCTTACGAGAGACAAAAGAGGAGAAACACAGACACAGAGCAGAAGCCACGTGAAGACAGAGGCAGAGACGGGAGGGATGCAGCCGCAAGCCTGGGAATGCCTGGAGCCCCCAAAAGCTGGAAAAGGCAGGAAGAACCATATCCTGGAGCCTTTGGAGAGACTTCTGTCCTGCAACACCTTGATCTCAGATGTCTGGTCTCCAGGACTGGGGGAGGATGAATTCCTGTTGTTTTGAACAACCCAGCTTGTGGTCATTTGTTACAGAAGCCACAGAATGGTCACACAGACCCTGCTCTGTAGGATCCTGGAGTGCGGGCCTCATTAAAGGCACACAGAGGCTGGGTTACAGAACCCTTAGGGTCAGCATTGGGCCACAGAAATACTAAAGCAGTGGCTGGACACCACAATGTTGAGGGGTCAGTCAGAAGCCCATCCCTAAGGGTGCCGGCTGCACAGGGCCTCCCCTGGTTTTTACGCCTGTACCTGTTGGGGATAAGTATTTCCATCCTGATTCATGACTTCTGATGTCACCCTTCACGTTGCTAATCAAGAACCCACTAGTTATACAGATGAAAACCCTATCAGGGCACTTGCTCCAGTGGTAAACAATTCTGAAGTTGGTCAGAGGTGGGGAATCGTCTCCCATGCAGCCAGCAGCTCCCCCGCAAGGAGTGTCCTCATTGCAAGGCTGGGGGATGGTGCCGAGGCGTCTGTGAGTAAACGTGAGCTGAGCCCCAGGCCAGCTGCTGCTGAACTGTTCCCACCCTTCCCAAGTAAAACACCTGAATGTCTGCAAGGACTTGAAAGCCTAGAGGAAAGGGCTTGGAGTCACACCAGCCACAGCACGCAGGCCGAGTTGGTGCCTGCAGGTCAGCCAGGATGGTCCTGGCCCCGGAAGCCCTTCTGGAAGCTTTCCATTTCCCTGCCTGAGGTACCCCCTCCTGTTCCGGCCCCCACTGCGTTTTTCCTTCCTCACCTCTGCCCGGGGAGAAATTCCAGCAGAAGGTATGGGTGACACATCCTCTCCTTCAGGAGGTGGCAACCCGGCAACTCCTGCAGAAAGTCCAGCAGAGCCCCACTCACACTGGGCCACCAACAGAGCCGTGGCCCCTCACTCCCTCCCAGCAGCCCAGCCCCGAGACTGCTGACGGGGCAGAGAATATGGCGTCAGGCCCAGCTGCAGGGGCTCTTGCTGCCTGGAGCGGTGTTTATATTGACCTCAAGGCAGACACACCTGGGGAGGGCTGGCCGGCAGGGTCAGGCTGCCCAGGTCAGCCAATCCTCACCCCTCAGGGGCTCACAGTTGCATTCTAGCCAAATTCTAGCTCTCACATTCCTGCCCCAGAGCACCTGGGGTCGGGGGCAGCAGACCCAGGCTCTGTTCTGGCAGAAGCTCCCTTTCTGTGAACAGGTCTTTCCCCACTCCCATTATCCTCACTGGAGACCCAGGAGGCCACAGCATCGGGACACCTCCAGCACCAGGACCCCACCCTAGGGAATCTCTCAAGAGCAGGGACCAGGCCTGCAGGTAGAGGGGAGGAGGGAGCCGGCCTCTTCAGGATCCCCGGGGCTAGGAAGCCTCTTACGCAGGAGGATCTTGGACTCAGCTTAACTGCCACCCAGGGTCTCCTACCCCTCCCCTGGTAGGGTGGCCCTTCAGATTCCAGGGCCCCAAGATCCTCCCCACCGACTTCTGACCCCAAATGCAGGGTACGGGACTCCCTCTGCGGCTTCTTTTTTCTTGCTCACAGAATTCCCTGAAGCTGTTATATTCAGGGCGGGATCAGGGCTGCTCCCTGCAGGGCCAGGCCCTGATGTCCGGCCAGACCCCAGCTGGCAAGAAAAAGGAAACCCCGTCTCCGCTGCTGAAAACACCAGTGTGGGACGTTTGCCGTCCACTTCACCTGGCGGGGAAACGGGCACACTGAAGTGGAGAGTGATGGGGTGGAGTTGGGAAATGCGGGTGCTCGGAGCCTGGAGAGGAGGGTTCCTGAGGGGTTGAGGTCACAGGGTGCAGGAGGGGGCCGGGAGATGGGCAGGGGGACGGGCTGTGCGTGTCCGGAGCACGTGCACCCTCGCTTGGGCCGGCCCCCTGCCCTGAAGGCTGCGTCTAGTAACACAGGGGACCCTGGAAGGGGGTTTGCTGTGTGGCTGGTTCACTAAAGCTGAGTGTCTGTGGGCACATGGGCCCGGCTGCAGTCCCGGTGAACACACTGTTCTCTCCAGGGAAATGAGGTGGACACTCAGTCCCCGGTCTGTGGATGGTCTAGTCCTCTGGGTGTCTTGTCTCTTCTTGGGGGTCACTGGGGCTTTATCCTCACTCCGTGGGGTACAGGAGGGGAGGGATGCACACACCCCGGGCTCACTGTGCCTGGGCTCCTGGGGAGGACCTCTCTGGCCCGCATGTTCACAGACCTCAGTCACCCCTGCTCGACACTCCACTCCAGAGACTCGGCAAGAGGACCTGCCCTGTGAAATGGGGTGCCTGGGTCGTGGGGCTTGTGGGTCCCTTCTGAGATGGCCACACTCAGGTCTCGGGGTGGGTGCGGTGGCCTGTGACCACTCGCCAAGTCACCACGCTGCTGTGGCTCCTTTCTGGGGCCTGAGATGCCCCAGGTGTGGCTGGGTTAGTGGGGGAGGTTGCTGTGATGGGGAAGTGTGGGACGGGGGTCCTGGGCCCTGAGTCCCTCACCGAGGAGGAGAGGGGGTCATGCCCAGAGGGGGGAGGCCGGTGACGGTCCTGGGTGTCAGCAAGCACAGTGCCATGCCCTGCAGGCCGGGTGTGGGATTCCTGTGGCCCCGGCACAGAACACCAGATGGGGGGCGGGGTTGGGACAGGGGACGCTTCCTCTCAGGCCTGGAGCCCAAGGTCAAGGTGCTGGGGGCCCACTCCTCCGCGGCTTCTGGGGTCAGTCAGTTCCAGGCCACTTCCAGCCCCGTCTCTGTCTCTACCATGACATCACCTTCTCCCCCGTGTGTCTGGGTCCAAATGTCCCCCATGAGGATGCCCGCACACTGGTCAGTGACCTCAGCTCACCCCGGGCAGCTCTGTGGTGGCCCATCTGCACACAAAGTCCCATACTGAGATCCCTGGGTCCCCCAGGCCGGAATCCAGGAGCCTCATGGAGGATGGGGTGTCCTGAATCAGGGAGGACGGACGGATGGGCAGAGGGGGCAGAGAGGCCGAGGGGCGGTCAGCCCTGCCCTCCAAGGACAGGGAGAGTCTCTAGAGGGCCGGGCCGGAGCTGGCGAGGGGATGCAGTGGTCAGAGGCTGGCGGCCTGAGCTGCAACTTCAGGGTCGCTTAGGGCAACCATAACCCAGTCCCAGCCCTAATGCTGACGCTTCAAAGCACCAACACAAAGCCACATCTAATCAAGTCACACAAATACATCATGAGAAAGAAAAGTATACCTTAGAAATATGAATGCAAGTATCCTCCACAAAATTAGAACAACATGGAGCCAACAGAACATTAACTGGATGATGCCATAAGCAAGTATCTCTACACTGGAAATGTCAGGTTGTTCAACATATTAAACCTAAGCAATGTACTGAAGAACTATAAAGAAGTGAAGTCAAAGCACATGATCCTATCAATTATTGCAGGAAAAGCTATAATCAAAATCCAGTGCTATTTCATGATACAAGCACTCAAGAAAGTAGGAATAAAAGGAAGTTTGTTCAATATGAAAAAGAGTAGTATACAAAGCCACAGCAAACACCATGCTCAATGTTAAAAACTGAAAGATTCACTCCTGAAATCAGGAACAAGGCCAGGAAGCTGGCCTCCACCGCTGATAATAGCGTACTGGAAGTTCTACCCAGAGTTTTGAGGGAAGAAACCAAAGGCATCCATATGTGAATGGAAAAATTAAAACTGTGTCTATTCACAGAACACAGATCACACCATCTTAAATATAAAACTTCCTATAACAACAAAAATTATTTGACTAATCAGTAATTCAGCAAAGTTATAGAAAAAATATCAGTTCACAAAAATCTATCTTATACATATATACTAGCAATAAACAATCTGAAAAAGAACTTATGAAAACAATTCCATTTTAAATAATGTCAACATTAATATTTAGGAATATATTTGATCAAGATACAAGACTTGCTTTTCTGTATGTAAAGCTGTCTGTACGTTTGAAATTACTGGAAAGTCAAGTACTTTTCAAAACACCATGTCAAAACCATGCCAGAAAGGCAGAGGAAACATCAAACTTCCATACAGAGGCCAAGCCTTACCCAGATCCAGTTCACCCCAAGTCCACATGTCATTTAGAGGCACTGTGGAAATACTTATTAGGACTTCCCAATATAAAGGACTTCCCTTTCTTCCCTGTTGTGGATGACCTGGATGTGGTAGAAACAGTGGGATTTTGGAAGTTCAATTTTCCACACCATTCCACCAGAAAAACCTGTTAGAAATAATAAACGAATTCAGTAAATACGGAAAATCAGTACACACAACTCAACTGCATTTCTAAACACTAATAATGAACCATCAGAAAGAGAAAAAAACCCAATTTACAACTGCATCAAAAAGAACAGAATACCAAGGAATAAATTTAACCAAGGATGTGAAAGACCCGAAAACTTTAAGACGCTGATGAACACATTGAAGAAGACACAAGTCGGTGGAAAGACTCCCCGTGCTCATGGAATGCAGGAATTACTGATGCTAAAATGTCCGTTCTACCCAAAGCGGTGCACACAGGGAAGGCAGGCCGTCCTGAAATTCCAACGGTGTTTTTCACAGAAATGGAGCAAATCCTCGTAAGATGTGTGTGGAGCCACAAAGGACCCCGAAGAGCCAAGGCGACCCTGAGAAAGGAGGACGGGCCGCAGGCATCTCCCTCCCTGACTTCACACTTCATCACGAAGCTACAGTCTCCAAAACAGTGTGGAACTGGCTCAAAACAGGCGCACAGACCAGAGGGAAGGGACGGAGAGCCCAGAACCCACCCCACACAGTGGGGGGGGAGGGGGGATTAAGTTGTGACAAGGGGGCCAGGGACACACCGAGTGGAAGGGCAGCCCCACGGTAAATGGTGCGGGGAAGACTGCACACCCCGTAACCCACGCGGCTCCACCGCGCACCAGCCTGACCAAAAACCCAGCTTTGCACACCAACATTTCCTGGGTCGCACGAGGATGGACCCCGGCAACCGTCAGTTGCCCCCAGGAAGTTTCTCGCCACTATTCCTAACTGCCTCCTCACCTGTTCCTCCGGCGTCACCTGCGTCCTCAGGAAACCCAGCTCCCGTCAGCGTGGACGCAGCCCCACGTTGTCCTGAAGCAGAAACCCCAGCAAGTCCTTGAGGAGACCGAACGCCCGTCAGCAGCCACAAACCGGCGGTGCCTGAGGAGACACAACTCCCCTCAGCTGCTCTCAGAGCTGGGTCCTCAGGGAACGCGCATGCGCTGTGGGTCAGAGAGGTGGGCTCAGCGGCACCCTGTGGTCTGTGCAGGAAGTGCCGGCCGCCTCTCCCTCACGGGTCACTGGAGACAGAGACCCTACTGGCAGAACTGCTGAACTCATTAAATTGTGGAAATTCAAACAAATGAAGATAATATCCCATAGCTTCTCCAAAGTAGTTAATCAACAATGAATTGGAAACCAGATGGAATAAAATGAATGTAGACACAAGCTTTACAACTTACACCAAATTCACTCAAAATGATTCAGAGACAAGTTTTAAATGCAAAACTATTCAAAATTATAGGAGAAAACATAAAAGAAAATTGATTTGGGCTTGGCCATGCCCATCACAAGATTTGTGGTTTTAACACACAACACAAAAAAAAGTCCAGAAAGAAAAACAAGGGATTCTGTGGACTTTATAAAATTAAAGGTTTCTACTCTGTGAAAAACCTCATTCAGAAAATCGAAAGACAGCACACACTGGGCGAAAAAAACTGCAAACATATCTAATAAAGAATTTGTCTCAAAATATACAAAGAACTACAACACAACCCCATTAGAAATAGGGAAAGCTCTAAATAGACACCTGGTTAAAGAAGGTACGAGATAATATACAAAACTATGCCCAGGACAGGGGGGCAGAGAAACAGTGGTCCAGTTCAACTCCCTGAGTCATGTGTGAACCAGGACTAGTCCTGTCCTTCCTGGAGGCCTCAGAGAGGTGGGGAGGGAGGAAGGGGAAGAGGGCGGATTCTGCTTAAACCTAACTCTAACTCCGACCACTCTCACCAAGTTCATTCAACATGGTCTAGGAAGTCCTAGACATAGTAATTACATGAGAAAAAGAAATAAAAGGAATCCAATGGCAGAGGAAAAAGTAAAACTGTCACTGTTTGTAGATGAGATGTTTTATATTTCATTTATTTATTTATTTATTCATTCATTTATTTAATCTGGTTGCGCTGGGTCTTAGTTGTGGCAGGTGAGCTCCTTAATTGCGGCAGGCAGGCTCCTTAGTTGTGGCATGTGAACTCTTAGTTGTGGCATGCATGTGAGATCTATTTCCCTGACCAGGGATCGAACCCAGGCTCCCTGCATTGGAAGAGCGGACCCTTAACCACTGGACCACTGGGGAAGTCCCGACATGATGTTTTATTTAGAAAATCCTTAAGATGATCCCCCAAAACAAATAGAATTCATTGGAAAATTCAGTTAAGTTGCAGGATACAAAATTAACCTATAGAAATCAGTTGCATCTCTATCCACTGGGAACAAACTTTCAGAATGAGAAATTAAGAAAACAAACACGTTGACAATGGTATTAACAAAAATGAAATACCTAGGAATACATCTAACCCAGGAGGTAAAAGACCTGTACTCAGAAAACTGGAAGACACTGATGAAAGAACTTGGAGACGACACAGACAAATGGACAGATATAATGTGTTCATGGATTGGAAGAATTCATATTGTTAAAATGATTCCACACCCCAGAGCAATCTAGAGATTTGATGCCATTCTCATCAAAATACCAATGGAATTTTATGAGAACTAGAACAAAGAATTCTGCTATGTGTAAGGAAACAGAAAAGAACCTGAATAGTCAATACGATCTTAAGAAAGAAGCACAAACTTGGACATATCACACTCTCTGTTTCAAACTATACTACATATGTAGAATAATCAAGACAGTATGGTATCGGAACAAAAGAAATACACATAGATCCATGGAACAGAATTGAGAGCCCCAAGATAAATATAGGCATATATGGTCAATTCATCTATGACAACGGAGGTGAGACTATACAATGGGGAAAAGATAGCCTCTTCAATGAATGGTGGTGGGAAAACTGGACAACTACATGCACAAGAATCAAACTGGAATCCTTTCTTATACCACCTACACAAGCAACCTCAAAATGAATCAAATACTGCAATGTAAGACCTGAAGCCATAAGGCTCCTCGAGGAAAACATAAGCAGTATGATCTTTGACATCCGTCTTAACAATATTTTCTGGATCTGTCTCCCCAAGCAAGGGGAACATATGCAGAATAAACCAATGGGACTCCATCCAACTTTAAAGTTTTTCAATGTCAAAGGAAACCATCCACAAAATGAAGAGGCAGCGTACCGAATGTGTGAAAATAGTTGCAAACAATATGTCTGAAAAGGGGTTCATATCCAAAATAGATGAAGAACTCACACAACTGAACCTCCAAAAACCAAAAACCCAATTAAAACTTGGGATAAAACATTTTTCCAAAGAGTACGTACAGATGGCCGAGAGACATACGAAACTATGACCAATATCACTTATCATCAGGGAAACGCACATCAAAAGAACAATGAGATTATCACCTCACACCTAGAAACTTGGCTATCGTCCAAAAGACAAAAAAATAACAAGCCTTGGCGAGGATGAGGAGAACCCTCACGCATTCTCTTGGGAATGTTCATTGGTGCAGCCACTATGGAAAACAGTACAGAGGTTCCTCAAGAAATTAAAAATAGAACTACCATATGATGCAGGAATTACACTTGGGGGTATCTTTCTGAAGGAAACAAAAACACGAATTCAAAAAGATATACACAGGGAAATCAGCTAAGTGCTTTGTGACCACATAGAGGGGTGGGATAGGGAGGATGGGAGGGAGGGAGACGCAAGAGGGAAGAGATATGGGAACATATGTATATGTATAACTGATTCACTTTGTTATAAAGCAGAAACTAACACACCACTGTAAAGTAAGTATACTCCAATAAAAATTTAGAAAAAAAAGAAAACAAAAAGTACGTGAATGCATCTAAATCACATCTACAATGGACACTCAGGTTTATCTTGTATGTCTGAACCACAGTTATTCCTTTTTGACAGTAAAATGCATTCCCCCTCCTCAAGGCCAAAGCAGATGTACAATTCATATCCAAAAGACCACAAAACAGGCCAATTTGGTCAGTAAAATTTAAGTTAAACCATGTATAAGCCAGAGTGACTTCCTCACACCTCAATATGTGAAGAGTTTTTTTCCCTTTTGATTACAAGTCTTTCAATAGAAAGCATTGATGATCAAAATGTCAATCCCTCAGTGCCAGAATGATTCAGCTGTTTGGCCCAGGTGTAGATCATGTCCCTCAGCGCTAGGCCTCCTTTATATTTGCCTAGTTAATCCACATTGGGGGAATACTGATCAGGTATCGTGAACATGCTCAGAGGAATGTTAATGAGAAAACGCTTTATATAGGTCATACATTTTATTATTCATACCCAATTGTCACACAAGCATTGCACATGTGCTTTTAGCAGTAGACCTAAAGCAAACAGTGATACATCATGAGTAGTTACATTCTCATAACTTCATTAGGTAATTTTCCTTTCCTCTTAAACATCAGGGCAAAATGAAGCCAACACAGTAACTTTCATAAATACACACTTCCATACAGTGGTGTCATTTATCCAATTGCTCCAAGTCCTAAGTAGCTTGAGGGGAAGGACTTCCCTGTGTCTGGAAAACACAGATCAAAGCCAGTAACAAAAAAAACCAAAAACATTATAACCATATTCACCAGTTCACTCAATAACCAAACCTTCTGTTAACTTTTTATGAAGTCATCCGATTCTCCATTAAGATTTTTCATTTCTTACCCAGTTTGGCATTATGATATGAAACTTATCAGAGACCTGTGCTTGCCAAAAGGTCCTTCACATAGATCTTCTTGAAGATGGAGCACTTTTGCAAAGTGTTAGAGCACAACAGTACTATCTATAAATCACATAACGACTTAAAAGGTCATGGTTAAACATTTGACCACAATGTAAATGACAAAAGAAACCATTAATACTGTTACATACAACATTTAAACATAACTAGAATTATGACCGATAAAATTTTACCAGGACATACTAGCTTTTTAGGAATTCCATGTAATTTAACATACTAATCAAACATTTCTCTCTGAGATGGCTCAAGGACCTTCGAAAGCAGCTCAAATTTAGGTGGAGATCAAAAGTACTGTTAGAATTGGCCAAACAACACATTCACTGAATCAAAGTAAAGAAATTTCAAACAAAAATACAGATCACAGACAGGCAAAGGAACTCTCAAGCTGTTCACAATCAAAAGCAGCATTCCAAGGAAACTTTGGAGGGAGAATCCAAATCCAGGCTTGCCCTAACCCACTTCCAACAAAATCCATCATAGAAAATCCTGGTCATGCACCACTCTTTCCTCAGTGTTCCCTTTTCACAAATGTTCATCACCTTCTGTATCCATCTTATGTTCCCCCTTATTTTTTTCCGCATTCAGACACAATCAGCTCTACTACAAAGTGACTTTCTTTTCTCTTTGTACCATCAGCCTGTTACCTAGCTGCCCACTTTCCTTATTACGTACCTTAATAAATGCTTGAACATATGGAATTTCTTTTGTCTTTCTCTTCCTGTGACAAACTAACTCTAGTTGAAGGATGGTATAGTCATTTAGGCTCCCACTCAAAGACCACCATTCCTCATTTTTCAAGAATGTATCCGTACATTGGCCAGACAAAATTACAATAGAATTGCATTCTTTTCTTAGTCTTAGGTTTACAACTATAGGTTGACCAGTCTGCCAGGATTTTGCCCACTGGCTATCACATGGAACTGAAGAAGAAGCACTTCTTATGCTTGAACCATAGAACACTCACACACGGACTAAAAACAAAACAAAATCCTAAACACCAACGGAAGCCTCAAACCAAAGGAACCAGAAACCAAACAGAAACCAAAAACCAAACAGCACAAGACTCAAATCATCTTCCAAGTCTCAACTTAGCCTGTGACCTCTGTCCAAGTGGTGCACCTTCCAAATGAGATTTCCTGGAATGAAAAGTCACCCAAATGGGAACCAAGGTTACCCCAAATGTACAGAGTAAAAAGGACCTCAGACTGCATGCCAGGGGAGTTACCACACGCTGGCTGAGGTACTGCAACCTCCCAAATGCTATTTTTCTTGTTCCCCAAAATAATCGCTTGGACTAAGACATTCGGGGCAGCCCAGGCAGGAGGAAGAGAGGAACGTCCTCAAGGCAAAGATGGCCTTGGCAGCTGGTAGGGTGTTCCCTCTTCCACCATCTATTGCTGCCCCAGAGTTCTAACTGCTGGGATGACTGGGGCACAGCCTTTCCAGGCAAGGGTCCCACGTGGTCTGCCCTCTAAAGGAATTCTCCAACCTTACAGTCTCTTGAAAGAGGCTGGCATGGAGAAAATCTCAGTGCCCGATTGAGTCAGGGGACCCACAGGGACCATCCCCAAGTCAGCCCCACATTGGGTACTAAATTTGATGTGGAAAACTCGACCACTGTGCACCAGTGCCAAATCGAATCTGAGAGAGAGTGGTTTGGAGGAAGTAGAAAAGAATAGCTTTACTGCTTTGGCACCCAAACGGGGACACAGAAAACTCATGTCCTCAAAAACCGTTTGTCCCAATGCAGGAGGATCTGGTGAGGAGTTTTACAGCAATGGTTTAAGGACGCAGTTCCTCCTAAGGTTTAGTGTGTGTACAGGGACTTATCTCCCTTTAATCTGGCCTCAGATGATCTCTTGATGAGCTTCTCTGAAATAAAGAAGACTAAAATCTTCTATTTTGTGGGGGTTTTATGTTGCTAAAGAGCCCAAAGATAGGCTTACCTGTATCCCTTGAGGCAAAATCAGGATCCAGCCCCAAGGCAGCACTATTGTTTCTTGACACTTCCTCACTTTTCTCTGCATCCCCTCCCTTCCCTGACTAGCAACCGTTCGAATCTGCCCTTTGGAAATCAGGGAGGGTCCTGGAGTCTCTAGTCTAAATAAGGCGCTGACACTACACCTAACTCAGACCCTGACACTCTCCCTAAGCAAAGCCCTGAGACTACTCCTAACTCATTCCCTGACACTGTACCTAACAAAGGCTCTGATGCTAATCCTAAATCAGGCCCTGACACTGTGTCTAACGAAGGCCCTGCTGCCGTCAATATCTAAAGTCCTGACACTATCCCGAGCTAATATCCTCTCCCATGTCTTACTAAGGTCCTGAAACTGTCCCAAAGGAAGCCCTTACACTGTCCCTAAAAGAGGCCCTGAGCGTGTCTTTAACAAAGACCCTAATGCTGCTCCTACAGAGGCCCTTATGCTGCTCCTAAGTCACGCCCTGACACTGTCCCTGACTCAGGCCCTAAAGATAGGCTTCATATAGGCTCTGTTGCTGTACTTCAGTTAGGCTCTGACGTAGTCCCTACATCACGCCCTGACACTGGTCTTGATTAAAGACCAGACACTCGTCCTGATTAAAGCCCTGACAATGGTCCTAACTAGGACCCTGATGCTCTCAATAACTAACGTCTTCACCTATCCCTAGCTCATTTCCTGACACTACCCCTGGCCTGGAAGCTGACTCTGTCCCGAACTGATTTCTTGCCTCTTATCCTCACTGATGACCTAATGCTCTCCCTAATTAAGACCCAGACTAGTCCTAACTAAGGCCCTGACACTTTCGCTAACTAAGGCCCAGAATCTTCACTAATATAGGTCCTGCTACTGGTAATAACTAAAATATGACACAATCCTGAGCTAATATACTGACCCATTTCTAAAGAAGGTCCTGACACTGTCCCTAAGAAATCCCTGTTGCTTTCCCTAAGTCAAGCACTGACCCTGTTCCTACCTGCATCAATGATACTGGTTCTAAATAAGGCCTGATACACTCAGTGACTAAGGTCTTGACACTATCCCTAGGTCATTTCCTGACATGATACATAAAATTTACCTTAAACCTAGCCCTAGCAAATGTCCTGCCTATTAAGCTAATTGAAGCCCTTACTCTGTGCCTAACACAGACCATGAATATAGGCACAAGGCCGTGACACTGCCACTAAGGCCTAGATGCTCGTCCTAAATCGGACCCAGAACTGACACTCAATAAAGCCCTAACACTATTCCTAACTCAGGCCCTGACACGGTACCTAACAGAGGCCCAGATGCTAGTCTTAACTCAGGCCCTGAGAATGTGTGTAACTATGGCCCCGTTGCCGTCGATATCTAATGTCCTGACACTATCCTGAGCTCATTTCCTGACCCATCTCTTACCAAGGTCCTGAAACTGTCCCTAAGTAGGCCCTGACGCTGTCCCTAAGTGAGACCCTGAGGCTGTCCGTAACAGAGGCCCTGATAATGGCTTTAGCAAAGCCCCTGTGGCCGATCCTACCGAGACCCTTATGCTGCTCCTAAGTCATGCCCTGATACTGTCCCTAGCTAAGGCCCTGACACAAGGCATCACTCAAGCCCTGTTGCTCTTCCCGAGTCTGGATATGATGCTGTCCCTACGTGAAGACCTGACACTGGTCTTAAATTAGGCCCTGATGCTCTAAGTACCTGTATCTTGGCACTATTCCTAGGTCATGTCCTGACACTATCCCTAGACCTTAACTTATCCTTGCCTTTAACAAATGTCCAGCCTCTTTTGGTAATTAAATCCCTGATGCTGTCCCAAAATAAGGCCCTGAAATTAGTCCCGAGGCCATGATGCTGCCCCTAACTGAGGCCTGGAGGCTGGTCCTAACTCAGGCCCTGACACAACACCTAACTCAGTCCCTGACACTGTACCTAACTAAGGCTCTGATGCTGTCCCTACCTGAAGCCCTGACACTGGTTCTAATTAAGGCCCTGATACTCTCAGTGACTAAGGTCTTGACACTACCCCTAGGTCATTTCCTGACACGATCCCTAAACTTCACCCTAAGCCTGTCTCTTGCAACTGTCCGGCCTCTTATGCTAACTGAAGCCCTTATGCTGTGCCTAATTCGGGCCCTGAATTTAGTCCCAAGGCCGTGACACTGTCCCTAACTAAGGTCTACATGCTCTTCCTAAATTTGGCCCAGAACTGTCCCTCATTAAGCCCTAACACTATTCCTAACTCAGGCCCTGACACGGTACCTAACAGAAGCCCAGATGCTAGTCCTAACGCAGGCCCTGACACTGTGTCTAACTAAGGTCCTGCTGCCATTAATATCTAAAGTCCTGACGCTATCCTGAGCTAATATCATGACCCAAGTCTTACCAAGGTCCTGAAACTGTCCCAAAATAAGCCGTGACGCTGTCCCTAAGGGAGGCCCTGAGGCTGTACCTATGAGAGAACCTGAGAATATTTTTAACGAAGACACTAATGCTCATCCTACAGAGGCTCTTATACTACTCTTAAGTCATGCCCTGACACTGTCCCTCAATCAGGCCCTACAGCTAGGCCTCATTTAGGCCCTGTTGCCATACCTTAGTTAGGCTCTGAAGCTATCCCTACATCAAGCCCTGACACAGGTCCTGATTAAAGCCCTGACTCTCTTCTTAACTAAGGCCCTAATGCTCTCAATAACTAAGGTCTTCAAGCTATCCCTAGCTCATTTCCTGACACTATCCCTGGCCTTGAACCTGACTCTTTCCCGAGCTACTTTCCTGCCTCTTATCCTCACAGAAGTCCTAATGTTCTCCCTAACTAAGGCCCAGACTAGACCTAACTAGGAATCTGACACTGTCTCTAACTAAGAATCTGTCCCTAATATAGGCCCTGCTGCCTGAATCTGTTCCTAATATAGGCAATGCTGCTGGCAATAACTAAAATCGTGACAGTATCCTGATCTAATATCCTGACCCATCTCTAAGCAAGGGCCTGACACTGTCCCTAAGAAATCCCTGTCACTGTCCCAAAGTGAAGGCCTGAGGCTGTGCCTAACTCAGGCCCTGAAGCTATGTCTAACTGAGGCCTTGCCGATGTGACCACCTCAGGCCCTGATCATGTCTTTAACTAAGATCCTATTGCTGACCCAACAAAGGCCCTGATGCAGCTCCTACATCATACCTTGACAGTGTCCCCAGATAAGGGCCTCACTCTAGGTCTCACTCAGGTGCTGTTGCTCTCCCTTAGTCAAGCACTGGAGCTGTCCCTACCTGAAGCCATGATACAGGTTCTACATAAGGCCCTGATACTCTCAGTTTCTAAGGTCTTGACACTATACCTAGGTCATTTCCTGACACGATCCATAAACTTTACCCTACACCTAGCCCTAGCAAATGTCTGGCCTCTGATGCTAATTAAAGCCCTTACTCTGTGCTTAACACAGACACTAAATTTATGCTCAAGGCCATGACACTGTCCGTAACTGAGGCCTAGATGCTCGTCCTAAATCTGGCCCAGAACTGTCCCTCACTAAAGTCCTAACACTATTCGTAACTCAGGCCCTGACACGGTACCTAAGAGAGGCCCAGATGGTAGTCCTAACGCAGGCCCTGACACTGTGTGTAACTATGGCCCTGCTGCCTTCAATATCTAACGTCCTGACACTATCCTGAGCTAATATCATGACCCATGTCTTACAAGGTCCTGAAACTGTCCCAATATAAGCCCCGATGCTCTCCCTAAGAAAGACCCTGAGGCTGTCCCTATCAGAAGCCCTGAGAAGGTCTTTAACGAAGACCCTAATGCTGATCCTACAAAGGCCCTTATACTACTCCTACGTCATGCCCTGACACTGTCCCTAATTCAGGCCCTAAAGATAGGCCTCACTGAGGCCCTGTTGCCGTACCTTAATTAGGATCTGATGCTGTCAGTATATCAAGCCCTGGCACTTGTCCTGATTAAGTCCCTGACACTGGTCCTAACTACGGCCCTGATGCACTCAATAACTGAGGTCTTCACGCTATCCCTAGCTCATTTACTGACCCTATCCCTGACCTGAAATCTGACTCTGTCTCGAGCTAATTTCCCGCCCCTTGTCCTCACTGAAGCCCTGATGCTCTCCCTAACTAAGGCCCAGATTAGTCCTAACTAAGGCCCTGACACGGTCTCTAACTAAGCCCGGAATCTGTCCCTAATATAGGTCCTGCTGCTGGCAATAACTAAAATGTGGATACTATCCTGAGTTAATAATCTGACCCATTTCTATCCAAGGTCCTGGCCCTGTCCGTAAGTAAGCCCTGTCTCTGTCCCTAAGAGAAGGCCTGAGGCTGTGCCTAACTCTGGCCCTGAAGCTGTGCTTAACTGAGGCCTTGACGATGTGACTACCTCAGGCCCTGATCATGTCTTTAACTAAGACCCTATTGCTGACCCAACAAAGGCCCTGATGCAGCGCCTACGTCATGCTTTGACAGTGTCCCCACCTAAGGCCGTGACGCTAGGCCTCACTCAGGCCCTGTGGTTCTCCCTAAGTCAGGCTCTGCCGCTGTCCCTACCTGAAGCCCTGACACTGGTTCTAATTAAGGCCCTGATACTCTCAGTGAATAAGTTCTTGACACTACCCCTAGGTCATTTCCTGACACGATCCATAGACTTTACCCTAAGTCTGTCCCTTGCAACTGTCCTTCTTCTTATGCTAACTGAAGCCCTTATGCTGTGCCTAAGTCAGGCCCTGAATTTAGTCCTAAGGCCGTGACACTGTCCCTAACTGAGAACCAGATGTTGTTCTTAAATCTGGCCCAGAACTGTCCCTCACTAAAGCCCTAATATTATTACTAACTCAGCCCCTGACACAGTACCTAACAGAGGCCACGATCCTAGTCCTAACGCAGGCCCTGACATTGTGTCTAACTAAGGCCCTGGTGCCATCAATACCTAAAGTCCTGAGATTATCCTGAGCTAATATACTGAAACATGTCATATCAAGGTCCTGAAACTGTCCGAAAGGAAGATCTGACTTTGTCCCTAAGTGAGGCCCTGAGGCTGTCCCTATCAGAGACCCTGAGAATGTGTTTAACGAAGACCCTAGTGCTGGTCCTACAAAGGCCCTTATACTACTCCAATGTGATGCCCTGACACTGTCCCTAATTCAGGCCCTAAAGATTGTCCTCAGTCCTTGTTGCCGTACCTTAGTTAGGCTCTGATCCTGTCCCTACATCAAGCCCTTACACTGGTCCTGATTAAGGCCTTGACACTGGTCCTAACTAAGGCCCTGATGCTCTCAATAACTAACGTCTTCACGCTATCCCTACCTCATTGTCTGACACTATCCCTGGCCTGGAACCTGACTCTGTCCCGAGCTAATTTCCTGCCTCTTATCCTCACTGAAGCCCTAATGCTCTCCCTAACTAAAGCCCAGACTAGTCCTATCTAAGTCCCTGACACTGTCTCTAACTAAGGCCCGGAATCTGTCCCTAATATAGGACCTGCTGCCGGCAATAACTGAAATCCGGACACTCTCGTGAGTGAAGAATCTGACCCATTTCTAACCAAGGGCCTGACACTGTCCCTAAGAAAGCCCTGTCTCTGTCCCTAAGTGAAGGCCTGAGGCTGTGCCTAACTCTGGCCATGAAGCTATGCCCAACTGAGGCCTTGAAGCTGTGACCAACTCAGGTCCTGATAATGTCTTTAACTAAGACCCTATTGCTGACACAACAAAGGCCCTGATGCAGCGCCTACATCATGCCCTGACGGTGTCACCAGCTAAGGGTCTGCTGATAGGCCTAAATCAGTATTAGTAAGTATAAGTAAGTATACTGCATGGCTGTCTGCAAAAGTGGGCCTGATGGCACAAAGCATGTTTGCCATTTTGAAAGTTTTATTCATGGGGCCTTGAATTTCCCGGAGAAGCATAGTGTTCATGGCTCTGTAGTAACTGTAGGCTTGGCTCAGGGAAGAAATGGGGTTTTCTCTACTAAAACATGGTGCTTCCAAGGCCTGGTTAGGAGCTGATGCTGCCATTCTCTATACCTACGTGAAGACCAAAAGTCAGCCGTTGCCTCGAGGTAAGTCCCTGAATTGCCCTGCTGAAGCGGAGGCATGCAGCAGTTTCAAAATGGACGTCGTCGCAGTGCAGGAAGGCTTCTTTTTTCTTTGTACACGGGCCTCTCACTGTTATGGCCTCTCCTGTTCCGGAGCAGAGACTATAGATGCGCAGGCTCAGCGGCCTTGGCTCTCGGGACTATTCACTCCGGGGCATGTTGGAACTTCCTGGCCCGGGGCACGAACTCGTGTCTCCTGCATCGGCAGGCAGACCCTCCACCACTGCACCAAGAGGGAAGCCCGAAGTTCTGCACTAGCTTAACGTTAGCACACTTTTCTGGACACATGGAACACTCGCGTGGGCACCCTATTCCCTGCAAGGACACTGAGTAGCGGCAGGCTCAACTGTTCTGCTCAGAAACATCCAGGCCCGGAAGCCATTCCCAGTCACTCTGTGTATGGCGAGTGTAGGGAAACACACTGCACTCTTCCTTGGGACAGCTAGATTTCCTCAGCATGCCAACAGCTCCAGGAAGTCTGTTCTCTCACGGCCTACATGCCATAGAAGTCTGCCACATTGCCCTCATCTGAGCTGCACCTGGAAAAACCATCTGCTTCGCATTCCTTCTAAGAACTCATACTCGAAGACACCATACCATGAGGACATAGCCGGCATGCATTCCTATTGTAATTAAAGCAGAGCTCTTCCTGTTAAACTGTAGCATTTAGGAAGAGACTAAGGACCGAGAGCCTACTTAGAGCATTCCTGGATGAGGGTGTTCCCTGCATGTTGAACACCCTGTGAAGAAAAGTTGATTCAGGGAGGAGCCTAGCGTGTAGCTAGAGCCTCCTTTGACTTGTGAGAAAACACAAGGATATAGGCTGCATGTTCACTGGAAATGGGGGCCAGATCACAGAAATCTTCCTTGCTCATTCATTTTCCCACTTTTTTTTTGCAATATGTGGGCCTCTAACTGTTGTGGCCTCTCCCGTTGCGGATCACAGGCTCCAGAAGCCCAGGCCCAGCGGCCATGGCTCAGGGGCCCAGCCGCTCTGCGTCCTGTGGGATCTTCCCAGACTGGGCTACGAAACCGTGTCAACGGCTTCGGCAGGCGGACTCTCAACAACTGCGCCCCCAGGGAAACCCCGCTTGCCCATTTTGAAAGGTCCATTCATGCTGTTTGGGACCTTCCCAAAGTACAGGTTTCTGACGGGTCTGTAGGAAGTGTAGGCAGTACTCTGGGAAAAAAGTAATTTTCGCTAAATATACAGGGTGCTACCGTAGCCTGTTTAGGAGCAGCATATGATTATAGGCCTAACTTGAGACTGCCTTGGTTGACGCAGTTCGCTAAACGCAGGACACCCTGCGAATAGAAGTTCATTCAGGGAAGGACCCATTGTGTACCTAGGGAGAAAGGCTGCTTGTGTTCCACATGCAACTAAAGGAGACTTCGTCGTGTAACACTGCAGTGTTTTGGGAGAGGAAATGCTTATGGGCAAAACTAGAGCCTGTCTTCTTGGAGGCAGTTTGCTACACGCAGAAGGCCCTCCGAAAGAAGTTGATTCACGTAAGGGCCCATTATGAACCTTCTGTGTCTTTTGACATCTTAAATTTACAGGTAAGTATACTGCGTGTCTACCTGCAAATGCGGGCCTGATGGCACAAGGTGTGTTTTCCATTTTGAAAGTTCTATTCACGGAACCTTGAATTTCCCGGAAAGGTATACTGTTCACAGCTCTGTAGTAACTGTAGGCTTGGCTCAGGGAAGAAATGGGGTTTTCTCTACTAAAACATGGTGCTTCCAAGGCCTGGTTAGGAGCTGATGCTGCCATTCTCTATACCTACGTGAAGACCAAAAGTCAGCCGTTGCCTCGAGGTAAGTCCCTGAATTGCCCTGCTGAAGCGGAGGCATGCAGCAGTTTCAAAATGGACTTCGTCGCAGTGCAGGAAGGCTTTTTTTTTCTTTTCTTTGTACACGGGCCTCTCAATGTTGTGGCCTCTCCTTTTCCAAAGTAGAGACTACAGACGCGCAGGCTCAGTGGCCTTGGCTCTCGGGCCTATTCACTCCAGGGCATGTTGGAACTTCCCGGTCTGGGGCACGAACTCGTGTCTCCTGCATCGGCAGGTAGACCCTCCACCACTGCGCCACCAGGGAAGCCCGAAGTTCTGCCTTAGTTTAACGTTAGGACACTTTTCCGGACACATAGAACACTCGCGTGGGCACCCTATTCCCTGCAAGGACACTGAGTAGCGGCAGGCTCAACTGTTCTGCTCAGAAACATCCAGGCCCGGAAGCCATTCCCAGTCACTCTGTGTATGGCGAGTGTAGGGAAACACACTGCACTCTTCCTTGGGACAGCCAGATTTCCTCAGCATGTCAACAGCTGCAGGAAGTCTGTTCTCTCACGGCCTACATGCCATAGAAGTCTGCCTCATTGCCCTCATCTGAGCTGCACCTGGAAAAACCATCTGCTTCGCATTCCTTCTAAGAATTCATATTCCAAGACACCATACCATGAGGACATAGCCGGCATGCATTCCTACTGTAATTAAAGCAGAGCTCTTCCTGTTAAACTGCAGCATTTAGGAAGAGACTAAGGACAGAGAGCCTACTTAGAGCGTTCCTGGATGAGGGAGTTCCCTGCATGTTGAACCACCTGTGAAGAAATGTTGATTCAGGGAGGGGACTGGCGTGTACCTAGAAACTCCTTTGACTTGTGAGAAAACACAAGGATATAGGCTGCATGTCCACTGGAGACGGAGGCCAGATGGCAGAAATCTTCCCTGCCCATTTATTTTCCCCCTTTTTTTGCAATATGCGGGCCCCTAACTGTTATGGCCTCTCCCGTAGTGGATCACAGGCTCCAGAACCGCAGGCCCAGTGGCCATGGCTCACGGGCCCAGCCGCTCTGCATCCTGAAGGGTCTTCCTGGACCGGGCCACAAACCTGTGTCCCCGGCTTCGGCAGGCGGACTCGCAAACACTGCGCCACCAGGGCAGCCCGAAGTTCTACATTTCTTTAACGTTAGCACACTTTGCCAGACACTTAGAACAGTCGAGTTGGCACCCTATTCCCTGAAAGAACACTGAGGAGCTGCAGGCTCCAGTGTTCCGCTTAGAAACATCCAGGCCCGGATGTCCTTCCCGATCACTCTGTTTATGCCGAGTGTATGGCAACACACGGCACTCTTCCTTGGGACAGCTTGATTTCTTCAGCACGCCAACAGCTCCAGGAAGTCTGTTCTCTCACGGCCTACATGCCATAGAAGTCTGCCTCATTGCCTTCATCTGAGCTGCACCTGGAAAAACCATCTGCTTCGCATCCTTTCTAAGAACTCATACTCGAAGACACCATACCATGAGGACATAGCCGGCATGCATTCCTACTATAATTAAAGCAGAGCTCTTCCTGTTAAACTGCAGCATTTAAGAAGAGACTAAGGACCGAGAGCCTACTTAGAGCATTCCTGGGCGAGGGAGTTCCCTGCATGTTGAACACCCTGTGAAGAAAAGTTGATTCAGGGAGGGGACTAGTGTGTAGCTAGAGCCTCCTTTGACTTGTGAGAAAACACAAGGATATAGGCTGCATGTTCACTGGAAATGGGGGCCAGATCGCAGAAATCTTCCCTGCCCATTTATTTTCCCATTTTTTTTTGCAATATGTGGGCCTCTAACTGTTGTGGCCTCTCCCGTTGCAGATCACAGGCTCCAGAAGCCCAGGCCCAGCGGCCATGGCTCACGGGCCCAGCCGCTCTGCGTCCTGTGGGATCTTCCCAGACTGGGCTACGAACCTGTGTCCCCGGCTTCGGCAGGCGGACTCTCAACCACTGCCCCACCAGGGAAATCCCGCTTGCCCATTTTGAAAGGTCCATTCATGCTGTCTGGGACCTTCGTAAAGTACAGGTTTCTAACGAGTCTGTAGGAAGTGTTGGCAGTACTCTGGGAACAAAGGAATTTTCGCTAGATATATGGGGTGCTACTGTAGCCTGTTTAGGAGTGGCATATGATTATAGGCATAACTTGAACCTGCCTTGGTTGACGCAGTTCGCTAAACGCAGGACACCCTGCGAATAGAAGTTCATTCAGGGAAGGACCCATTGTGTACCTTGTGGGAGAAAGGCTGCTTGTGTTCCACCTGCAACGAAAGGAGACTTCTTCGTGTAACACTGCAGTGTTTTGGGAGAGGAAATGCCTACAGGCCTAATTAGAGCCTGTCTTCTTGGAGGCAGTTTGCTACACGCAGAAGGCCCTCCGAAAGAAGTTGATTCACGTAAGAGCCCATTGTGACCCTTCTGTGTCTTTCGACATCTTAAATTTACAGGTAAGTATACTGCGTGTCTACCTGCATATGCGGGCCTGATGACACAAGGCGTGTTTCCCATTTTGAAAGCTCTGTTCACGGGGCCTTGAATTCCCCAGAGGGGCATACTGTTCACGGCTCTGTAGAAACTGTAGGTTTGGCTCTGGGAAGAAATGGGGTTTTCTCTACTAAAACATGGTGCTTCCAAGGCCTGGTTGGGAGCTGTTGCTGCCACTCTCTATACCTACGTGAAGACCAAAAGTCAGCCGTTGCCTCGAGGTAAGTCCCTGAATTGCCCTGCTGAAGCGGAGGCATGCAGCAGTTTCACAATGGACTTCGTCGCAGTGCAGGAAGGCTTTTTTTTTTCTTTTCTTTGTACACGGGCCTCTCACTGTTGTGGTCTCTCCTGTTCCGGAGCAGAAACTACAGATGCGCAGGCTCAGCGGCCTTGGCTCTCGGACCTATTCACTCCGGGGCATGTTGGAACTTCCTGGCCCGGGGCACGAACTCGTGTCTCCTGCATCGGCAGGCAGACCCTCCACCACTGCGCCACCAGGGAAGCCCGAAGTTCTGCATTAGTTTAACGTTAGCACACTTTTCTGGACACATAGAACACTCGCGTGGGCACCCTATTCCCTGCAAGGACACTGAGTAGCGGCAGGCTCAACTGTTCTGCTCAGAAACATCCAGGCCCGGAAGCCATTCCCAGTCACTCTGTGTATGGCGAGTGTAGGGAAACACACTGCACTCTTCCTTGGGACAGCTAGATTTCCTCAGCATGCCAACAGCTCCAGGAAGTCTGTTCTCTCATGGCCTACATGCCATAGAAGTCTGCCTCATTGCCCTCATCTGAGCTTCACCTGGAAAAACAATCTCCTTCGCATCCTTTCTAAGAACTCATACTCGAAGACACCATACCATGAGGACATAGCTGGCATGCATTCCTACTGTAATTAAAGCAGAGCTCTTCCTGTTAAACTGCAGCATTTAAGAAGAGACTAAGGACCAAGAGCCTACTTAGAGCATTCCTGAGCGAGGGAGTTCCCTGCAGGTTGAACACCCTGTGAAGAAATGTTGATTCAGGGAGGGGACTGGCGTGTACCTAGAGCCTCCTTTGACTTGTGAGAAAACACAAGGATATAGGCTGCATGTTCACTGGAGACGGAGGGCAGATGGCAGAAATCTTCCCTGCCCATTTATTTTCCCCCTTTTTTTGCAATATGCGGGTCTCTAACTGTTGTGGCGTCTCCTGTTGCGGATCACAGGCTCCAGAAGCACAGGCCCAGTGGCCATGGCTCACGGGCCCAGCCACTCTGTGTCCTGTGGGGTCTTCCGGGACCCGGCCAGGATCGTCTGTCCCTGGCTTCAGCAGGCGGAGTTTCAACCACTGCACCACCGGGGAAACCCGATAGCCCATTGTGCTCACAACAGGTGTCACATTGAATAAAAAATGTGAGGAATCCACCAGTTTGAACCCCCCTGCAGGCAGCCCAGAGCAACAAAGATATGGGATACAGGCCTCAGTGAATTCACACCAGAGGGCCCCAAACCATGAAACTGTGAGCAAGCCAGCCGTTGTGATCTCAGAGCAGAAGGCCCACATCCACATGGGGATTGGAACGTGACAGCGGTGTCCTGGATCCACTGGGAGCATATCAGGAAATGTGGGGCAGCCAAGCAGTTAGGGACTGATGCCAGAGGGGCCCTCATCACCGAGGGGAGGAGTCTCCCAGCAGGCTCCTTCTTACACCAGAGGGCCCACGTCACCATGGCGACGTGAGCCAGGCAGGAATGACCTCACAGCAGAGGGGCCACCTCACAGAATGGTGAGGAATCCAGGAAGGATCAGACTCTCACCAGATGGGCCACATCACCAAGGGGATGGTAACCAGGCAAGAGTGTCCTCACATCACTGGGGCCACATCCAAATCATCGAAAGCTGAGGATCCCAGCATATGTGTTCTCAAACCAGAGGACCGACATGACAAAGGGGCTGAAATTGCGGCAGACAGGAGGAGACTCACAACAGAGGGCCCATGGAATGAAAAAGGTGAGGAATCCAGCAGTTGGAACGTCCCAGCAGGAGTCCCAGCGCAGTGAGGCCATGGGATTAAGGCCACAGGGACTAACACCAGAGGACCCCACACTATGAAAGTGTGAGGAAGTCAACCATTGGGACCTCAGAGCAGAAGGCCAACATACCCATGGGATTGGGAACGTGGCAGGGGTGTCCTGGCATGAATGGCTGTACAACAAGAAATGTGGGGGTTCCCAGCACTTAGGGCCTGATGCCAGAGGGGCCCTCATCACCGACGGGAGGAGTCTCCTAGCAGGCTCCAACTGACACCAGAGGGCCCAGGTCGCCAATGCATCATGTGCCAGGCAGGAGTGACCTCAGAGAACAGGGCTCAACTCACAGAACGGTCAGGAACACAGGCAGGATCAGACTCTCACCACAGGGCCCACATCACCAAGGAGCTGGGAACCAGGCAGGACTGTCCTGACACCAGTGGCGCCACATCCACATCATCGAAGTTGAGGAACCCAGCACATGTGGCCTCAAAATAGAGGACCCACATCACAAAGGGGCAGGGAGTCAGGCAGGCAGGAGGAGGCTCACAACAGAGGGCCCATGGAATAGAAATGTTGAGGAATCCAGCAGTTGGAACCCCCATGAATGCGCCCTAGAGCACCGAGGCTATGGGATCCAGGCCGCAGTGAACTCACACCAGAGTGCCCCACACCATGAAACTGTGAGAAAGCCAGTCGTTGGGACCTCAGAGCAGACGGCCCACATCCCCATTGGAATGGGAACATAGCAGGGTTGTCCCGTCACCACTGGGTGCAGATCAGTAAATATGGGGGAGCCGAGCACTTAGTGCCTGACGCCAGAGTGGCTCTAATCACCGAGAGGAGGTGGCTCCCAGCAGGCTCCAACTGACACCAGAACGCCCACGTCGTCAAGGCGACGTGCGCCAGGCAGGAATGACCTCACAGCAGAGGGCCCACCTCACAGAACAGTGAGGAACCCAGGCAGGGTCAGAGTCTCAGCAGAGGGCTCACATCACCAAGGGGTTGGGAACCAGGCAGGAGTGTCCTCACACCAGTGGGGCCACATCACATCATCAAAACGTGAGGAATCCAGCACATGTGGCCCCAAACCAGAGGACCCACATCACCAAGTGGTTGGGAGTGACGCAGGCAAGAGGAGCCTTACAACAGGGGGACCATGGAATAAAAAAGGAATGCAGCAGATTTAACCCCCCTGCTGGTAGCCAGGGAGAGCAAGATATGGCATCCAGGCTGCAGTGAACTCACAAAAGGGGACCCCACACCATGAAACTGTGAGCAAGCCAGCCTTTGGGACCTCAGAGCAGAAGGCCCACATTCCCATGGGAATGTGAACAAGGCAGGAGTGTCCTCGCACCACTGGGCGCACCTCAGAAAATGTGGTGAGCCCAGCAGTTAGGGCCTGACGCCAGAGGGCCCTCATCACCGACGGGAGGAGGCTCCCAGCAGGCTCCAATTGCCACCAGAGGGCCCACTTCACCAAGGTGACGTGTGCCAGCCAGGAAGGAGTGACCTCAGAAAAGATGGCCCATCTCACAGAACAATGAGGAACCCATACAGGATCAGACTCTCAACAGAAGGCCCACATCACCAAGGGGATGGGAACCAGGCAGGAATGTCCTCACACCAGTGGGGCCACATCCACATCATCGAAAGTTGAGGAACCCAGCACATGTGTCCTCAAACCAGAGGACCCACATCACCAAGGGGCTGGGAGTTATGACAGGCAGGAGTAGCCTCACAACAGAGGGCCCATAGAATAAAAAAGTTGAGGAACCCAGCATTTGGAACCTCCCAGCAGTCGGACCACAGCAACGAGGCCATGGATCCAGGCCGGACTGAACTCACACTTGAGAGCCCACATCATGAAACAGTGAGCTACCCAGACGTTTGGACCTCAGAGCAGAAGACCTATATCCCCATGGGAATGGGAACCTGGCAGGGGTGTCCTGGAATCAGTGGGCGCACATCAGGAAATGTGGGAGAGTCCATCAGTTAGGGCCTGACAACAGAGGGGCCCTCATCACCGAGGGGAGGAGGCTCCTAGTAGGCTCAAAATGACACGAGAGGGACAATGTAACTAAGGCGATGTGTGTCAAGCAGCAGTGACCTCACCGCAGGGGGGCCACCTCACAGAACGGTGAGGAACCCAGGAAGGATCAGACTCACCACAGGGCCCACATCACCAAGGGGATGGGAAACAGGCAGGAGTGTCCTCACACCAATGGGGCCACATCCATGTCATCGAAAGTTGAGGAACCCAGCACATGTGGCCTCAAACAGGAGGACCCACTTCACCAAGGGACTGGGAGTGAGGCAGGCAAGAGGAGCCTCAAAACAGAGTGTCGATGGAATAGAAAAGGTGTGGAATCCAGCAGTTCGAACCCCCCAGCAGGCGGCCCGGAGCACGGAGTCTATGGGATCCAGGCCACAGTGAACTCACACCAGAGGGCCCCACAGCATGAATGTGTGAGCAAGCCAGTCGTTGGGACCTCAGAGCAGAAGGCCCATACCCCTATGGGGATGGGAAACAGGCAGGGGTGTCCTGGCACCATTGGGTGCATATCAGGAAATGTGGGGGAGCCCAGCAGTTAGAGCCTGACCCAAGAGGGCACTCATCACCGAGGGGAGGTGGCTCCCAGCAGGCCCCAACAAACACCAGGGGGCCCACGTTGCAAAGGCAAAGTGTGGCAGGCAGGAGTGACCTCACAGAAGATGGCCCATCTCACAGAACGATGAGGAATCCAGACGGGATCAGATTCTCAACAGAAGGCCCACATCACCAAGGGGATGGGAACCAGGCAGGAATGTCCTCACACCAGTGGGGCCACATCCACATCATCGAAAGTTGAGGAACCCAGCACATGTGACCTCAAACCAGAGGACCCACATCACCAAGGGGCTGGGAGTGAGACAGGCAAGAGGAGCCTCAAAACCGAGGACCCATGGAATAGAAAATGTGAGGAATCCAGGAGTTTGAACCCCCTGGCAGGCGGCCTGGTGCACCGAGTCTATGGAATCCAGGCTGCAGTGAAATCACACCAGAGTGCCCGACACCATGAAAGTGTTAGAAAGCCAGCCGTCGGGACTTCAGAGCAGAAGGCCCACAGCCCTATGGGGATGGGAAACTGGCAGGGGTGTCCTGGCACCACTGGGCGCACATCAGGAAATGTGGGGGGAGCCCAGCACTTAAGGTCTGACGCAAGAGGGGCCCTCATTACCGAGGGGAGGTGGCTCCCAGCAGGCCCCAACTGACACCAGAGGACCCACGTCGCCAAGGCAACGTGTGCCAAGCAGGAGTGACCTCACAGAAGTGAGTCCATCTCATAGAACGATGAGAAACCCAGACAGCATCAGATTCTCAACAGAAGGCCCACATAACCAAGGGAATGGGAAACAGGCAAGAGTGTCCTCACACCTGTGGGGCCACATCCACATCATCAAAAGTTGAAGAACCCAGCAAATGTGACCTCAAAACAGAGGACCCACATCACCAAGGGGCTGGGAGTGAAGCAGGCAGAAGTAGCATCACAACAGAGGGCCCATGGAATAAAAAAGATGAGGAATCCAGCAGTTGGAACGCCCCAGCTGGCGGCCCGGAGGTTCAAGGCTATGGGATCCAGGCCGCAGTGAACTCAGACCAGAGGGACCCACACCATGAAAGTGTGAGCAAGCCAGCCATTGGGACCTCAGAGCAGAAGGCCCATATCACCATGGGGATGGGAATCGGGCAGGGGTGCCCTGGCCTCCCTGGGCGCATATCATGAAATGCAGGGGAGCCCAGAAGTTAGGGACTGACGCCAGAGAGGCCCTGATCACCTAGGGGAGGAGGCTCCCAGCAGGCTCCAAGTGACACAAGAAGGCCCACAACGCCAAGGCGATGTGTGCCAGGCAGGAGTGACCTCAAAGTAGAGGACCCAACTCACAGAACTGTGAGGAACTCAGGGAGGATCAGACTCTCACCAGAGGGCACACATCACCAAGGGGATGGGAACAAGTCAGGAATGTCCTCACACCAGTGGGGCCACATCCACATCATCGAAAGTTGAGGAACCCAGCACATGTGGTCTCAAACCAGAGGACCCACATCACGAATGGGCTGGAAATGAGACAGGCAGGAGGAGCCTCACAACAGAGGGCACATGGAATAAAAAAGGTGAGGAATCCAGCAGTTGGAACCCCCCTGCAGGCAGCCCGGAGCATCTACGATACGGGATCCAGGCTGCACTGAACTCAAACCAGAGGGGCCCACACCATGAAAATGTGAGGAAGCCAGCCGTTGGGACCTCAGAGCAGAAGGCCCACATCGCCATGGCGATGGGACCCTGGCAGGGGTGTCCTGGCACCACTGGGCACACATCAGGAAATGTGGGGCAGCCCAGCAGTTAGGACCAGGCACCAGAGTGGTCCTCATCACCGAGAGGAGGAAGCTCCCAGCAGGCTCCAAATGACACCAGAGGGTCAATGTCGCAAAGGCGACGTGTGCCAGGCAGCAGTGACCTCACAGCAGAGTGCCCACTTCACAGAACGGTGAGGAACCCAGGAAGGATCAGATTCACCAGAGGGCCCTCATCACCAAGGGGATGGGAACCAGGCACGAGTGTCGTCCCACCAGTGGGGCCACATCCACATCATCGAAAGGTGAGGAACCCGGCACATGTGGCCTCAAACCAGATAACGCACATCACCAAGGGGCTGGGACTGAGGAAGGCAGGAAGAGCCTCACAACAGAGGGCCCATGGAATAGAAAAGTTGAGGAATCCAGCAGCTGGAACCCCCCTGCAGGCGGCCCAGAGAACCTAGAATATGGGATCCAGGCCGCAGTGAACTCACACCACAGGGCCCCACACCATGAAAGTGTGAGCAAGCCTGCCGTTGGGACCTCAGAGCAGAAGGCCCACATCCAAATGAGGATGGGAACATGGCAGGGGTGTCCTGGCACCACTGGGCACATATCAGGAAATGTGGGGTGCCCAGCTATTAGGGCCTGATGCCAGAGGTCCATCATCAAAGAGGGGAGGAGGCTCCCACCAGGCTCGAACTGACACCAGAGAGCCCACGTTTCCATGGCGACGTGTGCCAGGCAGGAGTGACCTCACAGCAGAAGGCCCACCTCAAAGAAAGGTGAGGAACCCAGGAAGGATCAGTCTCACCAGAGTGCTCACATCACCAAGGGGATGGGAACCAGGCAGGAGTGTCCTCACGCCAGTGGGGCCACATCCACATCACCGAAAGTTGAAGAACCCAGGACATGTGGCCTCAAACAAGAGGACCCAGATCACCAAGGGCCTCGGAGTGAGGCAGGCTGGAGGAGCCTCAAAACAGAGGGCCTATGGAATAGAAATGAAGAGGAATCCAGCAGTTGGAACCCCCAGCAGGTGGCCCGGAATACCGAGGCTATGGAATCCAGGCCGCAGTGAACTCACACAAGAAGTCCCCACACCATGAACGTGTGAGCAAGCCAGACGTTGGGACCTCAGAGAAGAAGGCCCACATCCCTATGGGGATGGGAAACTGGCAGGGGTGTCCTGGCACCACTGTGTGCACCTCAGGAAATGTGGGGGAGCCCAGCACTTAATGTCTGACGCAAGATGGGCCCTCATTACCGAAGGGAGGTGGCTCGCAGCAGCCTCCAACTGACACCAGAGGGCCCACGTCGCCAAGGCTACGAGTTCCAGGCAGGAGTGACCTCACAGAAGAGAGCACACCTCACAGAATGATGAGAAACCCAGACAGGATCAGATTCTCAACAGAAGGCCCACATAACCAAGGGAATGGGAAACAGGCAAGAGTGTCCTCACACCAGTGTGGCCACATCCACATCATCGAAAGTTGAGGAACCCAGAACATGTGGCCTCAAACCAGAGGACCCACTTCACCAAGTAGTTGGGAGTGAGGCAGGGAGGAGAAGACTCACAACAGTGGACCCATGGAATAAAAAAGGTGAGGAATCCAGCAGTTGTATCCCCCCAGCAGGTGGCCCAAATCACAGAGGCTATGGGATCCAGGCCGCAGTGAACTCACAATAGAGGGACCCACACCATGAAAGTGTGAGCAAGCCAGACGTTGGGACCTCAGCAGAAGACCCACATCACCATGGGGATGGGAACCTGGCAGGGGTACTCTGGCACCACTGGGCGCACATCAGGAATTGCAGGGGAGCCCAGAAGTTAGGGTCTGACACCAGAGGGGTCCTCATCACCTAGGGGAGGAGGCTCCCAGCCGGCTCCAACTGACACCAGAGGGCCCACGTCTCCAAGGCGATGTTTGCCAGGCAGGAGTGGCCTTACAGTACAGGGCTTACCTCACAGAACTCTGAGGAACCGAGGCAGAATCAGACTCTCACCAGAGGGCCCACAGCACCAAGGGGATTGTAACAGGCCTGACTGTCCTCACACCAGTGGGGCCACATCCACATCATCGAAAGTTGAGGAACCCAGCACATGTGGCCTCAAACCAGAGGACCCACATCACCAAGTAGTTGGGAGTGAGGCAGGGAGGAGAAACCTCACAACAGTGGGCCCATGGAATAAAAAAGGTGAGGAATCCAGCAGTTGGAACCCCCCTGGAGGCGTCCCAGGGAACCTAGGATATGGGATCCAGGCCGCAGTGTATTCACACCAGAGGGCCCCACACCATGAAAGTGTGAGCAAGCCAGCCGTTGGGACCTCAGAGCAGAAGGCCCACATCCAAATGAGGATGGGAACATGGCAGGGGTGTCCTGGCACCACTGGGCACACATGAGGAAGTGCAGGGGAGCCCAGAAGTTAGGGACTGACGCCAGAGGGGCCCTCATCACCAAGAGGAGGAGGCTCCCAGCAGGCTCCAACTGACACCAGAGGGCCCACAACATCAAGGCGATGTGTGCAAGGCAGGAGTGACCTCAAAGCAAAGGACCCACCTCACAGAACTGTGAGGAACTCAGGCAGGATCAGACTCTCACCAGAGGGCCCACATCATCAAGGATATGGGAACAAGTCAGGAGTGTCCTCACACCAGTGGGGCCACATCCACATCATCGAAAGTTGAAGAACCCAACAAATGTGGCCTCAAAACAGAGGACCACATCACCAAGGGGCTGGAGTGAGGCAGGCAGAAGGAGCCTCAGAACAGAGGGCCCATGGAATAAAAATGGCGAGGAATCCAGCAATGGGAACCCTGCAGCAGGTGGCCCGGAGCACCGAGGATATGGGATCCAGGCCACAGTGAACTCACACCAGAGGGACCCACACCATGAAAGTGTGAGCAAGCCAGCCGTTGGGACCTCAGAGGAGAAGGCCCACATCCCCATGGGGATGGGAACTTGGCAGGGGTGTCCTGGCACCACTGGTCGCACATCAGGCAATGCAGGGGACCCCAGAATGTAGGGACTGACGCCAGAGGGGCCATCATCACCTAGGGGAGGATGCTCCCAGCAGGCTCCAACTGACACCAGAGGGCCCACAACGCCAAAGCGATGTGTGCCAGGCAGGAGTGACCTCAAATCAGAGGACACACCACACAAAACTGTGAGGAACTCAGGCAGCATCAGATTCTCACCAGAGGGCCCACATCACCAAGGGGATGGGAACAAGTCAAGAGTGTCCTCACACCACTGGGGCCACATCCACATCATCGAAAGGTGAGGAATCCAGCACATGTGGTCTCAAACCAAAGGACCCACATCACCAATGGGCTGGGAGTGAAGCAGGACTGAGGAGCCTCACAAGAGAGGGCCCATTGAATACAAATGGTGAGGAATCCAGCAATTGGAACCCCCCTGCTAGGCACATGTCACCTTAGTGACATGGGACCTCTGGTGGCAGTTGGAGCCTGCTGGGTGCCTCTTCCCCTTGGTTATGAGGGGCCTCTGGCTCAGGACCTAACTGCTGGACTCCCCACATTATCTGATGTGCGCCCAGTGGTGCCAGGACACTCCTGTCAGGTTTCCATACCCATGGGGATGTGGGCCTTCTGCTCTGAGGTCCGAAACTGCTGGGTTGCTCACAGTTTCATGATGTGAGCTCTCTGGTGTGAGGTCACTCCGGCCTGGGCCCAATAGCCTCGGTGCTCTGGGTCGCTTGCTGGGAGATTCCAACTGCTGGATTCCTCACCTTATTTATTCTATGGGCCCTCCCTTGTGAGGCAACTCCTGCCTGCTTCACTCCCAGCCCCGTCGTGATTTGGGTCCTCAGGTTTGTCACCACATGTGCCGGGTTCCTCACCTTTCGATGATGTGACCCCACTGGTGTGAGGCCACTGCTGCCTGTTTTCCATCCCCTTGGTGATGTGGGCCCTCTGGCGAGAGTCTGATCCTGTCTGGGTTCCTCATCCTTCTGTGAGGTGGGCCCTCTGATGTGAGGTCACACCTGCTAGGCACATGTCGCCTTTGCGACGTGAGTCCTCTGGTGTCAGTTGGAGCCTGCTGGGAGCCTCCTCCTCTCGATGATGAGGGCCCATCTGGCGTCAGGCCCTAAGTGCTGGGCTCCCCACGTTTTCTGATGTGCGCCCAGTGGTGCGAGGACACTCCTGCTCAGTTCCCATCCTCATGGGGATGTGGGCCTTCTGCTCTGAGGTACCAACTGTGGGTTTACTCACACTTTCATGGTGTGGGACCCTCTGGTGTGAGTTCACTACAGCCTGGATCCCATACCCTCGGTGCTCCTGGCTGCCTAATGGGGGCTTCCAATTGCTGATTTCCTCACCTATTTTATTCCAAGGGACCTATCTATTGAGGCTCCTCCAGCCTGCCTCACTCCTAGCCCCTTGTTGGTGTGGGTCCTCTGGTTTGAGGCCACATGTGCTGGGTTCCTCACATTTCGATGATGTGGCCCCACTGGTGTCAGGCCACTCCTGTCTGGTTCCCATCCGCTTAGTGATGTGGGCCCTCTGGTGAGAGTCTGATCCTTGCTGGGTTCCTCACCCTTCTGTGAGGTGGGCCCTCTGCTATGAGGTCACTCCTGCCTGGCTGGCACACTTCGTCTTGGCGACGAGGGCACTCTGGTAAATGTTTGTGCTTCTGGCCTGCGTCACGCAAGTACTTTGACACGTAGGATTCTCACTTTTACTCCAAGCTGTCCCTGTTGCCTGAAGCAGTCGGCGTGTCTGTATCGCAGCCTGGGAGGCCGGGCGTTGGGGGAGTCTGCCAAGTGACTGGCCTCCATTTACAGCTAACTGAGAAACTGCGTCGAAGCTTTCGGGAGCCTCTTACAGGGAATGGTTGCAGTTCGGAATTGGAGACGGTGCTGGCAAACGTCAGCAGCTCCTCTCCCTCGGAGGGCTCTTGGTGTGCCGACTCCTAACAGCCACCACGGTCCCCAGCTCGTGAACGGTCCCATTGCGAGCCGGTCTCGTCCGTGAAAGAGCCACGTGAGGCTGATCTCCAACAGTCGGGCTCCACACCTGGAGCCTTTGGGACAGGGCAGTCCTGAGCCGATGTGCCCACCAGGGGACGCGACCAAAGTTTACGTACCACAGGAAAGCGCATCAAGGCCTCGTGTTCTCTCCATGAAATGAACGTGAGCTTGAAGGGTGATGCGTCAGCGTGCACTGTGAACAGCTCGCTGGTACGCCTGTCTTTGCCCCCTCTCACGGTCTCACGCACCCGGGCTCAGTTCCGTGTAGGAATGCTGAGTGGGAGCGCCAGCCTCGCTTCTGGACTCTAAAGCCTTCCACCCCCTAATGGCAGGTTGTGTGTGTCTCTCACGTGGGGGGAGGAATGAGGTCGCCCACAGAGGTTCTGCCATGAAAGATCTAAAGACGCACGCTGCTGAGGAGCTTGCTCCTCACGGAGCGTCCCCGAAGGCCAGAAGAATGCCGAAGCTCTCTTTCAAAGCTGCCGGACGCTCCGCCGTTCTAGGCCTGAGATACGGACCTTGTGACGGCACTGTAACCCCGCGAGATTCAGGAGACATCGCCAGTGCGAGTGGCAATCCGGAAGGAAGAACTTTCAAGGCGGAGTGTCCTTTCCTGTACAAAACGGCGCCCAAGTGGCTGAGGCAGGGAGCATTTTCCTTCACAGAACCGGCATCCTCGTATGCCTGTGGGTTACTCTAAAGAAACGACACTGTGAGCAACCTCTTCGAAAAGGCCTTCGCAAGCGACTTGGAGACAGCAGCAGCGCAGTGGAGGCACAGACCACTATCCTAGAGAGCAGCACAGTGTCTCTAGCAGCGATCGTTTCCCGGAGGATACTTAAGCCACACCGAGATTCCAGCAGGGAGTTTTGCCTTATAGCAGTACAACTCACTCAAGAAAGAGGGATGAGGTGTAGGGCTAATCTACGTGCGCTCACGCTCTGTGTCCCCGAGAAGGTTTCACGGAGCAGAATGCATCACCGACCGCTACCACGTGTGTGCACCAAAGAAGCCCTGTGCCGTGGGTGTTCTCAGGCCGACAGCGAAGACCTAGGTGTGTGCTGCACCCGCGCTCGATGGCTCACACGTTGCGTGACCCTGTGCCTTTGGAAGATGTTCAGAGCGGGTGGCACCTGCGTGCTGCGAGCGCAAGAGGTGTAGAGTGTAGAGGCCTTTCACACTGGAGGAAGGGCTTGCATCTCATGGAGAAAATGTGTACGTCGCCCGGGAGATGGAGGCGCGCTCTTGACACCATTTCCTCTGCCCGTTTAAAACACAAGTGTTTGTACTCGATCTGGGCTGCCTGGTGAAACGCTTGGCAGTCCGCATCACCCTGAGCACCTTTCCTGAAGTTTTGATTCGTAGCTGGGTAAACTCGGGCTTCAGAGGCTTAGATGAGACCAAACGTGTTCAGCTTGTGGCGAAAGCCTTTGACCGGAGGCATATACGCTTGTGCTTGGGGCGAGGGCTAGGCAAGAACGTTTAGACACTGGGTTTTTATCTTTACCCTAAGCTGTCCCTTTTGGCTGCAGCAGGCGGAGAGAACCCGCGGAGAGAGAACAGCTGCGAAGTGGATGCACAGAACAGTCACCTCGATACCAGCCCCGGGGTCCCAAGCAGCGAGAGGATGGAAAACAGGCAGCAGTGGCCTCACACCAGTGGGGCCACATCATCGAAAGGTGAGGAACCAAGCACATGTGGCCTGAAACCAGAGGACCCACACCAACAAGGGGCTGGGAGTGAGAGGAAGGAGGAGCCTCACAACAGAAGGTCCATGGAATAAAAATATTTAGGAATCCAGAAGTTGGAACCCCTCAACAGGCGGACAGGAGCACCGAAGCTATGGGATCCTCGATACCAGCCCCGGGGTCCCAAGCAGCGATCCTTCCCCGGAGGGTACTTAACCCACCCAGGGATTCAAGCAGGGAGTTCGCCTCGTCCAACTCGCACAGGAGACTGGCATGAGATGTAGGGCTCATCTACTTGCGTTCACACTACGTGCGTGGCCCGGAGAAGTTCTCACGGAGCCGAATCCAGCACCCTTCTTCCACCACGTGTGTACACAAAGGAGCGCTGGGCAGTGGGTGTTCTCAGGCCAAGAGAGAAGCCCTTGTTCTGTGCTGCACCTGCTGGGTGGTTCAAAGGTTTTCTGACCTTCCGGCTCTGGAAGCTTCTCAGAGCTGAGGCTACGCCTGGGCTGCGAAAGCAGAGAGGCGTAGAGGCCTTTCACACTGAAGGCGTGGGCCTGTTTCCCATGGAGAAAGTGTACGTCGCCCAACCCCCACCCCCACCCCACCCCACCCCAACCCGCCCCCAGCTGGAGGCGTGCGGGTTGACACCATTTTGTCCTGCCCATGGAAAATACAAAGAGGCGTCCACGATTTGGGCTGTCTGGTGAAAGAATGTTGAATCGGCGGCACCCTGAGTACCTTTCCCGAAGTTTGCTTCCTAGCTGGTTAAACTCGGCATTCAGAGGCGAGATGAGAACAAACTTGCTCCGCGTGCGGCGAAGTGCCTTGATGCCCTGCCCTAAACGTTTGTGCTTCTGGCCAGCGTCACGCAAGTACTTTGACACGTAGGATTCTCACTTTTACTCCAAGCTGTCCCTGTTGGCTGAAGCAGTCGGCGTGTCTGTATCGCAGCCTGGGAGGCCGGGCGTTGGGGGAGTCTGCCAAGTGACTGGCCTCCATTTACAGCTAACTGAGAAACTGCGTCGAAGCTTTCGGGAGCCTCTTACAGGGAATGGTTGCAGTTCGGAATTGGAGACGGTGCTGGCAAACGTCAGCAGCTCCTCTCCCTCGGAGGGCTCTTGGTGTGCCGACTCCTAACAGCCACCACGGTCCCCAGCTCGTGAACGGTCCCATTGCGAGCCGGTCTCGTCCGTGAAAGAGCCACGTGAGGCTGATCTCCAACAGTCGGGCTCCACACCTGGAGCCTTTGGGACAGGGCAGTCCTGAGCCGATGTGCCCACCAGGGGACGCGACCGATGTTTACGTACCACAGGAAAGCGCATCAAGGCCTCGTGTTCTCTCCATGAAATGAACGTGAGCTTGAAGGGTGATGCGTCAGCGTGCACTGTGAACAGCTCGCTGGTACGCCTGTCTTTGCCCCCTCTCACGGTCTCACGCACCCGGGCTCAGTTCCGTGTAGGAATGCTGAGTGGGAGCGCCAGCCTCGCTTCTGGACTCTAAAGCCTTCCACCCCCTAATGGCAGGTTGTGTGTGTCTCTCACGTGGGGGGAGGAATGAGGTCGCCCACAGAGGTTCTGCCATGAAAGATCTAAAGACGCACGCTGCTGAGGAGCTTGCTCCTCACGGAGCGTCCCCGAAGGCCAGAAGAATGCCGAAGCTCTCTTTCAAAGCTGCCGGACGCTCCGCCGTTCTAGGCCTGAGATACGGACCTTGTGACGGCACTGTAACCCCGCGAGATTCAGGAGACATCGCCAGTGCGAATGGCAATCCGGAAGGAAGAACCTTCAAGGCGGAGTGTCCTTTCCTGTACAAAACGGCGCCCAAGTGGCTGAGGCAGGGAGCATTTTCCTTCACAGAACCGGCATCCTCGTATGCCTGTGGGTTACTCTAAAGAAATGACACTGTGAGCGACCTCTTCGAAAAGGCCTTCGCAAGCGACTTGGAGACAGCAGCAGCGCAGTGGAGGCACAGACCACTATCCTAGAGAGCAGCACAGTGTCTCTAGCAGCGATCGCTTCCCGGAGGATACTTAAGCCACACCGAGATTCCAGCAGGGAGTTTTGCCTTATAGCAGTACAACTCACTCAAGAAAGAGGGATGAGGTGTAGGGCTAATCTACGTGCGCTCACGCTCTGTGTCCCCGAGAAGGTTTCATGGAGCAGAATGCATCACCGACCGCTACCGCGTGTGTGCCCCAAAGAAGCCCTGCGCCGTGGGTGTTCTCAGGCCGACAGCGAAGACCTAGGTGTGTGCTGCACCCGCGCTCGGTGGTTCACACGTTGCGTGACCCTGTGCCTTTGGAAGATGTTCAGAGCGGGTGGCACCTGCGTGCTGCGAGCGCAAGAGGTGTAGAGTGTAGAGGCCTTTCACACTGGAGGAAGGGCTTGCATCTCATGGAGAAAATGTGTACGTCGCCCGGGAGATGGAGGCGCGCTCTTGACACCATTTCCTCTGCCCGTTTAAAACACAAGTGTTTGTACTCGATCTGGGCTGCCTGGTGAAACGCTTGGCAGTCCGCATCACCCTGAGCACCTTTCCTGAAGTTTTGATTCGTAGCTGGGTAAACTCGGGCTTCAGAGGCTTAGATGAGACCAAACGTGTTCAGCTTGTGGCGAAAGCCTTTGACCGGAGGCATATACGCTTGTGCTTGGGGCGAGGGCTAGGCAAGAACGTTTACACACTGGGTTTTTATCTTTACCCTAAGCTGTCCCTTTTGGCTGCAGCAGGCGGAGAGAACCCGCGGAGAGAGAACAGCTGCGAAGTGGATGCACAGAACAGTCACCTCGATACCAGCCCCGGGGTCCCAAGCAGCGAGAGGATGGAAAACAGGCAGCAGTGGCCTCACACCAGTGGGGCCACATCATCGAAAGGTGAGGAACCAAGCACATGTGGCCTGAAACCAGAGGACCCACACCAACAAGGGGCTGGGAGTGAGAGGAAGGAGGAGCCTCACAACAGAAGGTCCATGGAATAAAAATATTTAGGAATCCAGAAGTTGGAACCCCTCAACAGGCGGACAGGAGCACCGAAGCTATGGGATCCTCGATACCAGCCCCGGGGTCCCAAGCAGCGATCCTTCCCCGGAGGGTACTTAACCCACCCAGGGATTCAAGCAGGGAGTTCGCCTCGTCCAACTCGCACAGGAGACTGGCATGAGATGTAGGGCTCATCTACTTGCGTTCACACTATGTGCGTGGCCCGGAGAAGTTCTCACGGAGCCGAATCCAGCACCCTTCTTCCACCACGTGTGTACACAAAGGAGCGCTGGGCAGTGGGTGTTCTCAGGCCAAGAGAGAAGCCCTTGTTCTGTGCTGCACCTGCTGGGTGGTTCAAAGGTTTTCTGACCTTCCGGCTCTGGAAGCTTCTCAGAGCTGAGGCTACGCCTGGGCTGCGAAAGCAGAGAGGCGTAGAGGCCTTTCACACTGAAGGCGTGGGCCTGTTTCCCATGGAGAAAGTGTACGTCGCCCAACCCCCCCCCCCCCCCCCCCCCCCCCCCCCCCCCCCCCCAGCTGGAGGCGTGCGGGTTGACACCATTTTGTCCTGCCCATGGAAAATACAAAGAGGCGTCCACGATTTGGGCTGTCTGGTGAAAGAATTTTGAATCGGCGGCACCCTGAGTACCTTTCCCGAAGTTTGCTTCCTAGCTGGTTAAACTCGGCATTCAGAGGCGAGATGAGAACAAACTTGCTCCGCGTGCGGCGAAGTGCCTTGATGCCCTGCCCTAAACGTTTGTGCTTCTGGCCAGCGTCACGCAAGTACTTTGACACGTAGGATTCTCACTTTTACTCCAAGCTGTCCCTGTTGGCTGAAGCAGTCGGCGTGTCTGTATCGCAGCCTGGGAGGCCGGGCGTTGGGGGAGTCTGCCAAGTGACTGGCCTCCATTTACAGCTAACTGAGAAACTGCGTCGAAGCTTTCGGGAGCCTCTTACAGGGAATGGTTGCAGTTCGGAATTGGAGACGGTGCTGGCAAACGTCAGCAGCTCCTCTCCCTCGGAGGGCTCTTGGTGTGCCGACTCCTAACAGCCACCACGG